>NC_134362.1:177365341-177575341 GCF_048569485.1 Anomaloglossus baeobatrachus | reverse complement strand
GGACCTTCCAACTGTGAGACAGACCATAATAATCATCACCACTTGCTTGGACATTTCGAGAAGTCATCTCTTATAAGTGGCTTTAGGAGTTTTGTTACTAGGATAAAACTTTTACATCACTAAATATTTCCTTCTGAATCTTCAGGATCTATCTTTCGAAGACCAGAAATGATGTTTCTACTTCTAAGGGGTACTTTGCGCACTGCGACATCGCTAGCCGATGATAGTGTTCCCGACCGCGATAGTCACCGCCCCCGTCGCACATGTGATATCTTGTGATAGCTGCCGTAGCGAACATTATCGCTACGGCAACTTCACAGGCACTTACCTGCCCTGCGTTGTTGCTCTGGCCGGCAACCCGCCTCCTTCCTAAGGGGGCGGGTCGTGCTGCGTCACAGAGACGTCACACAGCAGGCGGCCAATAGAAGTGGAGGGGCGGAGATTAGCGGGATGTAAACATCCCGCCCACCTTCTCCCTTCCGCATTGCCGGTGGACAGCGGGCGCAGGTAAGGAGATGTTTGTCGGTCCTGCGGCTTCATACACGCGATGTGTGGAGCTGTAGGAACGACAAACAACATCGTACCTGCGGACGCACCGACATTATGAAAATGAATGACGTGACACAGATCAGCGATTTTTGACAGTTTCATGCTCGTTCATCTTCTCTCCTAGGCTTTACACGTTGCGACGTCGTTACCGGCGCCGGATGTTCGTCACTTTCGATTTGACCCCGACGATATCGCAGTAGCAATGTCGCAACGTGCAAAGTACCCCTAAGTCCAATAAAACCATACAAAAGCAAACAGCCAAAAAGATTTATTTTTTTTTAACATAGGATAATGTAGAAGCAGAAACCCTGATTCCAGTGATGAGTCACTTACCGGATTCTTGTTGCAGTTTTGATAAAATCCCTGTTTTAGCTGCTGACCTACCAACTGTCACGGTCATCTCCCTGTTTTTAATAGAATATAACAAATGGCACTTCCTTGAAATGGTGAATATTATGTAGATGGAAAGGGGAGCACTTAGTAGGTTCCAAAGCCAAGAAACTAAGTATAGACACAAGGCACTCCCAAAATTCTTAATGCTGTGTTTTATTTTAACAGTGGATGTGCATAAATAATGTTTTCGGTCACAGAAGACCTTCAGTTGCACTATATACAAGAAATTAATAAATAAAAATTTCAAAATACATGATATCAATAATACAAAATGTATACAATGAAGAGGAAATGGACAGTGCAGAATCCAATATATATACAAAATAGCATAAACATATAGAAAAAATTATTTTGATTTATTGCACAAATGTGCGGCGAGAATAGGAGGAAAAGAAGCGGAGAAAGAAGAAAAGAGGGGAAGTATACCTTCCATCATTTACTGTTCTTCTCTTTCCTTTTTTTCCCCCTTTTCTTTTTTTCCCCTCTTTTCTTCTTTCTCCGCTTCTTTTCCTCCTATTCTCGCCGCACATTTGTGCAATAAATCAAAATAATTTTTTCTATATGTTTATGTTATTCTGTATATATATTGGATTCTGCACTGTCCATTTTCCTCTTTATTGTATACATTTTGTATTATTGATATCATGTATTTTGAAATTTTTATTTATTAATTTCTTGTATATAGTGCAACTGAAGAAGGTCTTCTGTGACCGAAAACGTTATTTATGCACATCCACTGTTAAATAAAATCACAGCATCAAGAATTTTGGGAGGGCCTTGTGTCTATACTTAGTTTTTTTTATCTCCCTGTTTTTAGAGACTAGTGGCAGCTTGAGGACTGGAGCCCCTTATCTTTTCTGGGACTCTGCATTTAAATGTGGTTTTGTTTCCTTTAGTACCTAAACGGTTAATGTCAGTGTTGCTGCTGGAGCTTCTCCAGCTGTCTCTAGCGGAGTGCTTCAGCTGCAATTACTTTGTAGTCACGCCCAATAGGTTTAAATAGAGGTGATACCCAGCAATCCTTGCTGTTGATACAAATCAATTTGTATACTGGCCCCCTTGGTCGAAGGAACTGAGTTGAAGCATTCCAGAAGCCGGACTTTATCCTTTTGCAGTATTTCCCCTGTTTGTTTTCCTTCCCTTGTGTCTCTGTATTGTAGTGGTGTGACTAGTGAACTCATCAGCCTGCTCACTAGACAGGGTGAGTTTTGGGCCAGCAGAGGGTCTAAGGTATCCTGCTTGCTGACAGATAGCAAGAACCTGTATAGGGACACTAGGGAGCTCACGAGTCAGCTTGAGGTGAGTGCAGGAGGTGCCCCCTCACTCCTCTCCCTAGCGGCAGGGACCTCCATTTTATTGTGTTCTCGGTGTTCCCCCCTGTTTCTGGTGTTGTTTTGGTGCTTTTTCAGTGTGCATCAGACTACTTTTTGGTCTGAATGCAATCGCCACACTCGTAGCGTGACACCAGCTCTCTGAATGCTGACCTCTGTGTAACTCCGCCCACACCATTGACTGGCAGCTTTCTGTATAAACTCTGTATAAGCAGAAAGCTGCCATTTAGTGGTCGCGGGGTTATACAGAGCTCATGAATAAGGACAATGAGTCACTTTTTGAGCTTTTGTTGCAGTTTTGATAAAATCCCTGTTTTAGCTGCTGATTTACCAGTTCTCTGAATGCAGAGGTGTGTATAGCCCCATCCAAATTATTGGTTGACAGCTTTGTTTGTACATTTTGCATAGACAGAAAGCTGCCAATCAGTGGTGGTGATGGGGTTATACAGAGCTCATGAATATGGACGACGAGTCATATACTGAGCTTCTTGTTACAGTTTTAATAAATTCCCTGTTTTAGCTGTTGATCTGCCAGCTCTCTGTATGCTGACCTCTGTGCAACGCTGCCCACATAACTGATTGGCAGCGTTCTGTGTGCATTCTGCATAGGCAGAAAGCTTCCAATCAGTGGTGGGGGTGGGGTTATACCGAGTTCATGAATATGGAGAACTATTTGGCAACAAGTTCACTGGTCCTTCTGTAATTTTATCAAAACTACAGCAAGCAGCCCAGAAAGTGACACATCGCTGGAATCAGGGTCTCCGTCTGAATATCTTGCTGCTCTCCCAACTGATTGGCAGCGTTCTGTGTGCACTATGCATAGGCAGAAAGCTTCCAATCAGTGGTGTGGGTGGGGTTATACTGAGTTCATGAACATGGAGAACTACATGACCATAGGTTCACTAGTCCTCCTGTAATTTTATCAAAACTACAGCAAGCAGCCCAGAAAGTGACATATCGCTGGAATCAGTGTCTCCGTCTGCACATCTTGCTGATCTCAGTTTAGATGGAAAATGCATGGGACTGGTTCTCTTTAAGCTTATATGGATCCCAGCATCTACAGTAGGGACTATGCCTATAGGGTCATTCACAAATTGATGAATTCTATAATCCAGTGTTGCAGTTGAAAGAATATAAATCTCCTGCTCTACCTAGATTAACTGTAAGGCAATTTCACAGGATACAAATTCAATATAATAGTGCACCATGATAGCAAAACCCTCAACAGGCTGCAACCAACATTATGGACATTGGGTGGTCACATATAGCATAATTAAAGCCCAACAGAGTATTGCAGCCATACTTTATTTTCTAAACTAGTCTTCCCATGCCACTTATCACAGAATATATCTAGCCAAGAGGAGAAGTGATTGGCTGCAGGAATCCCGAAACAGCTGTCTGTGGATGGATACCATGTTTGGCATAGGTGGTCTCCTTGACTGGAGACTGCCCTTCCCGTGGTTGTTCCTTCCTGGTGAAAGACCTGGCTAGTTTCCTGCCAGCGTTGAGAAACACGTGATGGTGTCTCCGCGGTGTTGGATGTTGATCTCCCCGAGGTCAACCATCCTTACCTATGTAGTCTTCTACTAGGCATTGCTCCCACTAGCCAGTTTCCTACTCCACACTGATGAGGGGCAAATACCCCGAAACAGCTGTCTGTGGATGGATACCATGTTTGGCATAGGTGGCTTCCTTGACTGGAGACTGCCCTTCCCGTGGTTGTTCCTTCCCGGTGAAAGACCTGGCTAGTTACCTGTCAGCATTGAGAAACATGTGATGGTGTCTCCGCGGCATTCTTGTTTTACATTCACACTTTAAATAGTCACCAAGAACAGTTGACACTGGAACAAAAACTGGTAAATAGACCTGTATTGGTTATATTTAACCCTTGGAAGCCTATGAACTGCAGCCAACATCATAACCACCGGATAGTCAAATATAACATATCACATAGATCAACCGATTGAATAATCCATTTTTTTTCTTCTCCAAGCTGGTGAATACTGATGAGCGGGTACTACCATGCTAAGGTGTTCGGTACTCGTAACTAGTGATGAGTGGGCACTACCATGCTCAGGTGCTCAGTACTCGTAACTAGTGATGAGTGATCACTACCGTGCTCAGGTGCTCAGTACTCGTAACTAGTGATGAGCGGGCACTACCATGCTCGGGTGCTCTGTACTCGTAACTAGTGATGAGCGAGCGCTATGTCGCGGGCGGAGGAGGGGACGCTGCGCTCTCCCACTGCTCGGGTCCGGCTGCTGCTGCTGCTCAGTGGTGGCTCGAGCGGTGGGCCGGATCCTGGGGACTCGAGCGGCGTTCCTCGTCCGTGAGTGAAAAGGGGGGGGGATTATTGTGGGGAATTTGGTATTGTCCGTGACTCCACCCACGGTTGTGGTGAGATTGGTGACACCACCGCTGCTCTGGACGGGGATCCCGGGACCGATGACAGGGAGCAGCCTGGATGTTAGTTCTCCCCTCCGTGGGTAGGGGGTTGGTTGTCCCGGGGCCCGGTGATGGGGTAGGGATGGTTGGTAGGCGGGTTACAGGGCCTGGTGAGGTGCAGAGTCGCGGGGGCAGCGCTGTGCCGCACGGCACGGTGGTACTCACTCAGCCAAAGATGTACACAGAGTCTCCGGTAAAACAAACGGCTGGATGGACGGGTCCCACAGACGGCTGCGGTTTTTCTCCTCCCGGCAGGTTGATGGTGACTGCCTTTCCCTGCACCTGTGTAGTGTAAACGGTTCCAATGGGTTCCCACCGGTAACCTGCTCCCCAGCTTGAAGGTTGCTGAAGGAGCCCCTTTTTCCCGCAGGCCCTGGCCCTGGGAACTTTAGCCTTGGCGGTGACTGTGTTTCCCTCTCTCGGTTGGACGGTTGCCTTCTGTCGGGACTTGGCTGCTGGGAAACCCAGGAGGTTCCCTTCGCTAACGGATTTGACAAATTGCACGGCGACTCCTAGCCTTGTCGGGGTCCGTAAGCCCCTGCCGGATGGTGCTGGCTTCTCTTTGCGTACCGGTCCGGTACCGCCGGGCCACCGCCCGTCCACGGTCCTTACGGCTAGCTCCAATTAGCCTCTCCTGCAGACGGTCACCACCGTCTGCCAACCTTGCTGTTCCGTCTGAGCCACACACCCGGACCAACTTCAGACTGCTCTACTACCACTTCCAAAACTAATCTCCTCTCACTTTCACTTCCAAACTAAAACTGAACTTTTTTCCCGCCTCCAGGACTGTGAACTCCTCGGTGGGCGGGACCAATCGCCTGGCCCACCCCCTGGTGTGAACATCAGCCCCTGGAGGAAGGCAACAAGGGTTTTGTGTGACTTAGGTGTGCCTGACAGGGAGTGTGGGGTGTGTTGGTGTTGTTATCTGTGGCCCCTGGCTTGTTCAGGGCGCCACAACTACCATGCCTGGGTACTCGATACTCATGACTAGTGATGAGCGAGCACTACCATGCTCGGTGCTCTGTACTCGTAACCAGTGATGAGTGGGCACTACCATGCTCAGGTGCTCAGTACTCGTAACTAGTGATGAGTGAGCACTACCATGCTCGAGTGTTCAGTACTCGTAACTAGTGATGAGTGAGCACTACCATGCTCGGGTGCTCGGTACTCGTAACTAGTGATGAGCGAGTACTACCATGCTCGAGTGATCAGTACTCGTAACTAGTGATGAGTGGTTACTACCATGCTCGGGTGCTCAGTACTCGTAACTAGTGATGAGCGAGCACTACCATGCTCGGGTTCTCAGTACTCGTAACTAGTGATGAGCGAGCACTACCATGCTCAGGTGCTCGGTACTCGTAGCTAGTGATGAGCGAGCACTACCATGCTCGGGTGCTCAGTACTCGTAACTAGTGATGAGCAGGCACTACCATGCTCAGGTGCTCAGTACTCGTAACTAGTGATGAGCGGGCACTACCATGCTCGGGTGCTCAGTACTCGTAACTAGTGATGAGCGAGCACTACCATGCTCAGGTGCTCAGTACTCGTAACTAGTGATGAGCGAGCACTACCATGTTCGGGTGCTCGGTACTCATAAGGAGCAGTTGATGCTTGGATGGGCACGACATGGGTACCCGAGTATAATGGAAGTGAATGAAAGTCAATACTCGAGTATTTTTGCTCAAGTCCCACATAGACTTCCATTATACTTGGGTAATCGAGTCGCGCCGATCCGAGCATCAAATGCTTATTACATCTCTGACGTCACTCATCTCAGGATATACCTAGCCAAGAGGAAAAATGATTGCCTGCAGCAGTCACATTTAGACTGTCTGTAAACAATCATCAGCAGCTGGCACTGGAGCAGGGGCTTAAGAATAAATCTCGCTCATTTTTAACCCTTTAGAAGCCCATGAAAATCCCATGTAATATTTTTTTTCCAGCCATGATCCATTAGTGAACATTCCGTGGACCTTGAGAGAGTTAATGAGATTTGACGTTGCGTTTCCCGTACCGCGGACATCCGTCCTGCATTCTCACACGTAAAAAGCTTTTCAGCATTCAAGATGCCACTTTTCTGTTTCTTAATGATAAGACATAAAATATATAGCAGGTCATAATGAGCATCATTTCTGTGGATTAAGAAGCTGTCTTACCGCGCACTACAGCAATCATTAATTTGGAAAGATGAGGAGTAAAGTGTAGAAGAAAATATGCTGATCTCCTGCAAGCCTCTGTGTGCGCGTTTGCCTTGAAGTCCCTTTCTGCCCAAACATCTGGAAGATAATGTGGTAAATTAAAAAAGGAGACACTTTAATATACCAATGGGTAATCCTCCTCTTGGAGGTGGCACAACGCCAGCTCGTCGTGCAGTTTGTATGGCAGGATGCCATCAGGCTTTTATACTTAACCTTTTTGCTGCTGCAATAAACCAAATCGCATTATTATTTGTATAGTTATATACAAACACCTTGGCGGCCTCAGAACAGATCCACGATGACTGAAGGTAAAGGGGTACCACAATTTTAGGGGGGACAAAAGTTAAAAAAAAATTGTACAAATTTCGAATATATTTTGTGAATTTTTTGAATTTTTTATTTTTTATCAAACTTTTGTAGAGTTGCTGTTTTATGCTATATTTAAGCAGGAGTTCGTAGGTCATAATAGAATAAATGTTATTAAATTATAAAAGACACATTTAAAAGACATGACAAAGTATAATTATATGAAAAAACGTGGGTAGAAAGACTTAATACTGAGGACTGTGAAGTCTATAAAGCAATGCCTGGTAGTAAATAACTCATGAGAAGCAACAGTGCACAATGCGCACCATCAGGCATCAATATAGTCACTAATGAAAAAAATGCAAAAATAGATGAATCAACAAGCCCAATCAAAGTGCAAAGATAGACAGATCCAGACCCTAAGACAGGATCCGACGCACGTTTCGCATGTTTATATTACTGCTTAATTATGTTTTATGCTATATCTTGTCTACCTGTACTGCAAAAGGAGTTTTAGTGTTTTATATTAAACTTATTATATGATGTTGATTGTTATTAATATATGTTAACATGTAAATGCTGCTAGCGGAGTGTAGGTTTTCAATGTAGCAGATCTGGGGTGAGTGCCACCAAGTGGGTGAGCAGGAGTAGCGGCAGATTAGACATCAGATAGGATAGGGTTAAGTCTAAAGGCCGCGTCACACGCCACGATATATCTAACGATATGTCGTCGGGGTCACGGTATTTGTAATGCACATCCAGAATCGTTAGAGATGTCGTAGCGTGTGACACCTCCGAACGACTGTTAACAAGCAAAAATACTCACCTTATCGTTGCTCGTTGACACGTCGTTCATTTTCATGATGTCGTTCCTCCTTCTGCACGCCGTTTGTTCGTTGTTCCTGAGGCAGTACACATTGCTACGTGTGAAACTCCGGGAACGACGAACAGAGCTTACCTGCATCCCGCTGGCAATGAGGAAGGAAGGAGGTGGGCGGGATGTTATGTCCCGCTCATCTCCGCCCCTCCGCTTCTATTGGGCGGCCACTGTGTGACGTCGCTGTGACGCCGACCGTCCAACCCCCTTCAGGAAGAGGATGTTCGCTGCCCTCAGTGATGTCGTTAGGGAGGTAAGTACGTGTGACGGGGGTTAACGACATTGTGCACCACGGGCAACGAATTGTTCGTGACGCACAAATGACGGGGGCGGTTGCGATCACTCATGCGATCGCACGACATATCGTTGTGTGTGACGGGGCCTTAAGTAGAGGAATAGTAACAGGTGGCAAGAGGGTTGGTTTGTAATGTGGTTCTTGTGGGGTGCAAGTTTTGGATAGGGTTCGAGTAAGGCATGACATGGCCACGGTATCAGGGCCAGTCAGGGAATCCTAAGGTAATCTTGAGAGGCCCGAAGCCTACGGCTTACCCCGATGGGCTTAGAGAATTGTGTGGCTAGCAAGCTGTCAGGGCCCAGAAGCAGCCGAAGGTGTAAGGAAGAGGGGGGGATGGAGACATAGACCCGAAAGCTTGAGGACAAGTTCCAAGATAGCCCGAGGACAGGTTAATTAAGAGTACCCCCAGAAATAGTAGACTTAGAATCATGAGGACTGAGGCCTTGTCTGTCATAACGGGGAAAATAATAAACTGAACAAGCTCTAATGTTGTGTGGGTTACTATTTCATCTATGATGAGGAACGGCAGTGAGCTGATGGATACCAGCCTGAAGACAACTGTAAGTGTTATGCACTTCACTCAAAGTCACACCTGTACATGGAGTCACCTTGGTGAAGGAGGGTAGCGGCATGCAAGCCTTCTTAACCTTCTTTATTATTTAGTCTAAGGGGATAAAAATTTGACCTTTTTAGACTTCATAGAGGAGGCATCCAGCATGCCATCATTTTGCTGGATCCTTTGCGGGTCATGGAAGGGGTTTTTAACAAATTAGTAAACTTATTCACTTTTCTAGGTCTGCCCTACAATTTTCCTACCACCAAACGGTCCTGCTGCTTTTCTGTATCGCCCAGGGATATGGGGTACTCGGTCCCGGGCATTGTACGTCTGGGGGATGTTACTCTGGCGGCTGTTGCCCGGTCCCGTGCCCTGGGCCCTTTTTTTAAAAGGGGTATATTTACAGGGGGATTAATGAAATGTTCACTTGAGACACCACTTGCGGTGTTGCGGCTATGTGTATGGAGCCGCTGCTGCACAATGTCCACTGTTGTGGCTGGTGTTAATGGCAGCCTGGATGGTAGGACCTCCGCAAGCAGTGCCGGGCCCCAGAGGGTAGGTGATGTGACAGGTGTTGGAATGAGAGAGTCCACACAAAAGTTCAGCGCAACTGGTTTTAACTCACTGTTTCTGGTAACTGGTTACCCGAGTCTGGCTGGTTTCACCTGCAGGTTACCTTGTACCCAATGCCAGTTAGTAATCTGGTTTCTTCTTCCCCTGCACCTGTCTCTGGTTAGTGGGCCCCCGTGGCTTAGAGAAAATGGGGGTCCCCGTTTGGTGGCATTGTTTCACTTCTGTCCGCCTGACGGTAGCGTGAACCCTGTGGGGTTGGAGTCTCTGGTCTAATACCCGTTTCTCCCTTTGCTACTGAGTCTTCCGATTCTTAGGGTCAGCAAGGTCCTTGATGGTCCCCTTGCTGTGCAGGTGTTAACAAGTCTGCCTGGAGCTTCTGCTTGTCCTAGGGTCCTGTACCCTGTCGGTGCATAGTTCCGGGTGTACTTCAGCATACTCCACCGGCAACCCTCTTGAGCACCAAGTTAGTGCTCACTCACAGCTGACAGTTCCGACACATCCACCTTCACTCTCCTCCTTATTCCTACCACTGTCTTCTTCAGTCTGTCCTCAGTCCGCCCGTCCCACCTATTCAACTAATGGACTGGGTCCACCTCTAGGTGGCCATCCATTGATCCGACCCTAGTTGGGTACCCTTGTATGGGGGATTGTTGGGGAAAAACTGAGATTATGTGGTGTTTGTGGATGCAGTACCTTGTAGCTCCCTGATGGCTTCAGGGGCACTACATTTCCACCCTCTCCTTCCAGTCTTTGAGTTTTGTGATGCTAATATGGCTTTGCATGGTCAAAAGTATGAGTTGAGTTACATCCTAGTAAACCATGTGACTCTTAAGCCCGCTACACACGCTTCAATATATCTCACAATCCGTCGTTGGGGTCAAGTTGTAAGTGACGCACATCCGGCATCGTTTGTGAGGTATCTGCGTGTGACAGCTACGTGCGATCAGGATTGAACGCAAAACCATTGATCGCAAACACATCGTATCATTCTCTAGAATTGAGCATTTTGTTGCACGAACCTAGTCAATTGTAACGTGTGACATCCCGCATACGATTTTGTTGTCTGATGCTATGGGCGCAGGTGTGCGCTCTGCACCGCAGCTTAAAAAAGGTCTGCTTCAGAGCGCAGCTGAAAAGCTGCGTTCTGAAGCACCTCACAATGTCTGTCATTCACTAATCTCTGTCAGTCGGTCACAATCTCTGTCTCTCACTATCTGTCCATGTCAGTCTATCCCCCTCTCTCATATACTCACCGATCCCCGATCCCCGGCGCTGCACGGCGTTCACACTGCTCCGGCGGCTTTTACTGTTTTGAAAAAGCCGGCCGCCCATTAAACAATTTCGTATTCCCTGCTTTCCCCGCCCACCGGTGCCTATGATTGGTTACAGTGAGACACGCCCCCACTCTGAGTGACAGGTGTCACACTGCACGCAATCACAGCAGCCGGTGGGCGTGTCTATACTGTGTAGTGAAATAAATAATTAAATAATTAAAAAAAACGGCGTGCGGTTTCCCCCATTTTTAAAACCAGCCAGATAAAGCCATACGGCTGAAGGCTGGTATTCTCAGGATGGGGAGCTCCACGTTATGGGGAGCCCCCCACCCTAACAATATCAGCCAACAGCCGCCCAGAATTGCCGCATACATTATATGCGACAGTTCTGGGACTTTACCCGGCTCTTCCCGATTTGCCCTGGTGCGTTGGCAAATCGGGGTAATAAGGAGTTATTGGCAGCCCATAGCTGCCACTAAATCCTAGATTAATCATGTCAGGCGTCTATGAGACACCCTCCATGATTAATCTGTAAATTACAGTAAATAAACACACACACCCGAAAAAATCCTTTATTAGAAATAAAAACACAAACATATACCCTGGTTCACCACTTTAATCAGCCCCAAAAAGCCCTCCTTGTCCGGCGTCATCCAGGGTGTTCCAGCGTCGCTTCCAGCGCTGCTGCATGGAGGTGACCGGAGCCGCAGCAGACACAGCCGCTCCTGTCAGCTCCACACAGCAAATGAAGACAGCCGCGCGATCAGCTGATCTGTCACTGAGGTTACCCGCGGCCACCGCTGCATCCACCGCTGGATCCAGTGACAGCGGGTAACCTCAGTGACAGCAGCTGATCGCGCGGCTGTCTTCATTTGCTGTGTGGAGGTGACCGGAGCGGCTGTGTCTGCTGCGGCTCCGGTCACCTCCATGCAGCAGCGCTGGAAGCGACGCTGGAACATCCTGGATGACGCCGGACAGGAGGGCTTTTTGGGGCTGATTAAAGTGGTGAACCAGGGTATATGTTTGTGTTTTTATTTCTAATAAAGGATTTTTCGGGTTGTGTGTTTATTTACTGTAATTTACAGATTAATCATGGAAGGTGTCTCATAGACGCCTGACATGATTAATCTAGGACTTATTGGCAGCTATGAGCTGCCAATAACTCCTTATTACCCCGATTTGCCAACGCACCAGGGCAAATCGGGAAGAGCCGGGTACAGTCCCAGAACTGTCGCATATAATGTATGCGGCAATTCTGGGCGGCTGTTGGCTGATATTGTTAGGGTGGGGGGCTCCCCATAACGTGGAGCTCCCCATCCTGAGAATACCAGCCTTCAGCCGTATGGCTTTATCTGGCTGGTTTTAAAAATGGGGGGAACCGCACGCCGTTTTTTTTAATTATTTAATTATTTATTTCACTGCACAGTATAGACACACCCACCGGCTGCTGTGATTGGGTGCAGTGTGACACCTGTCACTCAGAGTGGGGGCGTGTCTCACTGTAACCAATCATAGGCGCCGGTGGGCGGGGAAAGCAGGGAATACGAAATTGTTTAATGGGCGACCGGCTTTTTCAAAACAGTAAAAGCCGCCGGAGCAGTGTGAATGCCGTGCAGCGCCGGGGATCGGGGATTGGTGAGTATGAGAGAGGGCTGCTAACTTCAGTCACTCAGGGGATTAGCGGTCACCGGTGAGTCTTCACGGGTGACCGCTAATCAGGGCGCGACACAGACAGAGCCGCAGCATGACAATGAAGTCGGGTGAAGTTCACCCGAGTTCATTCTGACAGTGCGGCTCTTTCTGTGTCTGCTGTCATCTGCCATTCAGCTCTGCTACATGGCTGTCTGTGTCTGCTGTCATCTGCCATTCAGCTCTGCTACATGGCTGTCTGTGTCTGCTGTCAGCAGCCATGTAGCAGAGCTGAATGGCAGATGACATAGTAAAAACGCATCCCTACACATTACACACGCTTGGCAAGTCAATAAATAAATAAAAAAAAAAAGGTGCTCAATGCATACGTCACAGAACACATGATCTAAAGGATCGCACACAAAATTGACCAATTTAACATAGACTACTAACGCACGTGTGACAGCAAATGAACGACCTACGTGAAATCTCATAGATCCCGTATGCAACCTGGACGTGTCACATCGCAAATGCGATTGTACAACTAATTGCAACGTGTAAAGTGGGCTTTAGCGTTATGAATGTCTGTCAGTTTTTTATATAAAGCTTTTGTTTGGAGACAGATCATTACACACCATCTCTGACACTCAAAGACATCTGCTGTAGTGGGCAACTATTCATGAATCAGGAGCGTACCATACCTCATCATCAAGACCTGTGTGAAAAGTGGAAGTCTTGATGAAGTTGCCCCAATGTTTGTACTGATCCAGATGTATTTTTCGGTTTATAAGACGTACTTTTCCGCCCAAAAATTTGGGAGGAAAACGAGGGGTGCGTCTTAAAATCCGATTATAGCTTACCGGGGGGGGATGTCTGTGCGGTGTCCAAGTGAGTTCGGACGGCCGAGTGACTGTGGCTGCGTGCGGGCGGCTGGCTCACTCTTTGTCCTGGAGGCTGGCTGCCTCTCTGTGCGGGTGGGCGGGCGGCCTGCTGGCTGCCACTCTGTGCAGGTGTCCGGGTGCCTGTCGGTGCATGCAGGTGGCCGGCAGAGTACCTGTTGGTGCGTGCGGGTGGCCAGCTGCCTCCCTGTGTGGGTGGGGGGGCGGCCTGCTGGCTGCCACTCTGTGCCGGCGGCTGTGCGGTGAGTGTCCCAGTGTGTCCGCAGTCCCGGTTCAAATGATGGCACCAGGAGTCAGCACGTGCGCAGATGGAGCCCTTGGATGGGAGTTCCATCTGCGCATGCGCCGCTACAGGCCCATCAATTGAACTGGGACCGCGGACAGACTGAGACACTCACCGCACCGGCCTATTCCACTACTGACCCACCACGGACCCACCACGGACCACCGCCGCTGCCGCCACTGACACGACAGATGTGCCGCTGCTGCTGCCACTGACACCTCGAACACTCCGCCGCTGCTGCTCCTGCCACTGACCGCCGCCGATGTTGCTGCTGCCGCTGCTGCCGCCACGGACCACAGCTGCCACCACAACCTCTGCCTCCTGTGATCCGATTCACCACCACTGCTGCCCCCCTCTGGTAAGACAACACCAGAGTATAAGATGGACCCCATTTTTAATTTTTTTTGCCTTTTTTATCTCTAAATTTGGGGTGCGTCTTATAATCCGATGCGTCTTATAAAACGAAAAATACGGTAAGTGGCTACAAAACTATCCAGTTAATCTTTCTGGGGCCAGTAAACAATATGTTGCTCTACATGTGTTGGATCAATCCTTACATTTAGTTGCTACATTGTTATTATTCTACTGGGCCACAACATGGGTTGCAAAACCGTACGTACCCCCTAGTCGCTGTTGGACACAGACAGAAAACGGCTCCTGTGCAAGTTCAGTATATGGGCCCTTTGCAGCCCAAGAGCTGATCAAAATGCACAATTCCCCTTGCTTTGGTGGTGGAAATGGAGCCCCTAATTTTTTGGGCCCCTAGGGTGCACCAATTATATGTTTGCCCCTGTCTCTAATGGTGCAATGAAGGCTGATTTATATGTACCAGTTGTTTTCTTAGGATTTCCTATTATTTGTCAAGCTCTCATATACTATCATGAATCAGAAAAGGATGACATAGATTGCATTGTAACTACTCTCCGGTTCTTCTTCACCTGACACCATATTGTCATCGTAAACTGGTGACAATATCTCCTCTTCCTCCACTTATGTTATGATTGACACAAACATGCGTGCTATCAAATGCTCTTCATTAAATCTTCATTTGTCGAGGCGTTGTGGGACAATTTAATCATTGGTCTTAGATATTCCCATGTGGGGAGGATATCACTTCATGTTCTGTCATTCCACGGAAATGGAATTACAAGCAGTGAAACACTCCGACACATCAAGGCGTCAATGACACATAATACATAGAAGACAAACACATATCTATTGTTTTTTCTTTTGCCTTTACTTTATAAGAAGTGGGTGTTTTTTTTATAAGAATTACAGATCACATTTGCAAAATCAGGTGGAATAAAAGGATTATTAAGGATTAGAGATGAGCAAAAATATTCTAGTGGAATTAAATTGTTCTTGAAGATGACAAAATTATCATTTGCCCAAATGCAGATTTTTTTGTACTCAACGCCATTGAGTGTCATGGACGTTATTAATAGGTTAAAAAATATATAAAAATACTTAAACTCACCCTACCTCTCACCTCTGAGGCCTCTTTGCTCCTATCAACCATCCCATGTCTCGTGTTTATTGCCATTATGGGGTTTGTTTCATCAGAAGAGGCAACAAACCAGGGCAATGATGGTGCCTACGCAGTAAGCTACTAAAGATGTTGAGGGACCATTCCATTGATTGTACAATGTCATCAGGAGTTCACTGCATAGGCGCTGACCCTTCTGATGAAGCAAACCCAGGAAATGACACCACCTATGTAGTGAGCTCCTAAAGACGTTTCAGTAGCCAGTCTGTTGATCCTGCAATGTCAACAGGAGCTTACTGCGTAGGCGCCGACCCTTCTGATGAAGCGAATCCAACCAATGACACGACCTATGTAGTGAGCTCCTAATGACGTTGAGTGACCATTCCATTGATCTTGCATTGTCATCAGGAGCTCACTGCGTAGGCACCGACCTTTGGGATGAAGCAAACCCAGGCAATGAAACCACCTATGTAGTGAGCTCCTAAAAATGTTGTGAGAGCCAGTCTTTTGATCTTGCAATGTCAATAGGAGCTCACTACGTAGGCGCTAACCCTTCTGATTAAGCAAATACAGGAAATGACAGCACCTATGTAGTAAGCTCCTAATGACGTTACGGTAGTCAGTCTGTTGATCTTGCAATGTAAACAGGAGCTCACTGCATAGGCGCTGACGATTCTGATGAAGCAAATCCAGGCAATGGCAGCACCTATGTAGTGAGCTCCTAAAAATATTGCGAGAGCCAGTCTTTTGATCTTGCAATGTCAACAGGATCTTATTGCGTAGGCGACGATCCTTCTGATGAAGCAAATCCAGGCAATTACAGCACCTATGTAGTGAACTCCTAATAACGTTGCGATAGCCAGTCTGTTTATCTTGCAATATCAACAGGAGCTCACTGCATAGGCGCTGACCCTTCTGATGAAGCGAATGCAGGAAATGACACCACATATGTAGTGAGCTCCTAATAATGTTGCGAGAGCTAGTCTTTTGATCTTGCAATGTCAACAGGAGCTCACTACGTAGGCGTTGACCCGTCTGATGAAGCAAATCGAGGCAATGACACTACCTATGTAATGAGCTCCTAATGACGTTGAGGGACCAATCCATTGTTCTTGTAATGTCATCAGGAGCTCACTGCGTAAGCCCTGAGCCTTCTGATGAAGCAAATCCAGGCAATGACACCACCTATGTAGTGAGATCATAATGACATTGAAGTAGCCAGTCTGTTGATCTTGCAATGTCAACAGGAGCTCACTGCATAGACACTGACATTCTGATGAAGAAAACCCAGGCAATGACATTACCTATGTATTGAGCTCCTAATGACGTTGAGGGACCATTCCATTGATCTTTCAATGTCATTGGGAGCTCACTGCGTAGGCGCTGACCCTTCTGATGAAGCGAATAAAGGCAATGACACCACCTATGTAGTGAGCTCCTAATAACGTGGCGGGAGCCAGTCTGTTGATCTTGCAATGTCAACAGGAGCTCACTGCGTAGGCACTGACCCTTCAAGTGAAGCGAACCCAGGCAATGACAACAATTCTGTAGTGAGCTCCTAATGACATTGGGAGACCATTCCATTGATATTGCAATGTCATCAGGAGCTCACTGTGTAGGCCCCGCCGCTCCGATGAAGCGAATCCAGGCAATGACACTACCTATGTAGAGGAGACGGGTCAGAGAGGTAAGAGTCATCTGTCAATCATCAGCCAGGTTGCGATTCACTTTTTGAGCAGTATCAATCGCCGGTCATGTTCCCTCGAGATCTTTCCAGCTATCTCCTCCATCTGTCTTCGACGCTCAGCCATGTTTCCACTCTTTTTCAGTGCCCTGTATGTGTTATTTAAGATTAGAGTTGAGCGCGGTTCGTGGTTCGTGGTTCTCCAGTTCGCGGCTCGAGTGATTTTGGGGCATGTTCTAGATCGAACTAGAACTCGAGCTTTTTGCAAAAGCTCGGTAGTTCTAGAAACGTTCGAGAACGGTTCTAGCAGCCAAAAAACAGCTAAATCATAGCTTGGTTTCTGCTGTAATAGTGTAAGTCACTCTGTGAATCAAACTATTATCACATTTCAGTGTATAGTGTGCGTGAACAGCGCCTTCAGATCACTGCTGTTTCTATAATGGCGATCGCCATTTTTTTTTTTTTTTTTTCTTGTCTTCCTTCCCTAAGCGCGCGCGTCTTGTGGGGCGGGCCAGCATGTCAGCCAATCCCAGACACACACACAGCTAAGTGGACTTTGAGCCAGAGAAGCAACGGCATGTGTGATAGGATCTGCATGTCACATGTCCCTGCATTATAAAACCGGACATTTTCTTCACGGACGCCATTATCTGCCTTCTGCGTCTTTGGTGTCAGACATCACTGTCGCAGCTCCGTCTTCCTGAGTCCTATAGCCGATACAGCTGTATGCGCTGCATACACAGCGTTAGACAGCTTAGGGAGAGCACTTTATAGCAGTCCTTTTAAGGGCTCCAACCGGCAGGGTCAGAGAGCCATAGGTGACAGGTCCTGCAAACAGCAACAGCGTCTGTGTAGCCCAGGTCAGGGATTTCCTACCTGCATTTCACCATTAGGAGGGAATAGAAAGGCAGTCTTCCATTCCTCTACCCAGAGCACCACAATCCTGCCACTGTACCCTCTTGTCCTCTGCACACTCCAACTGATAACTAAGCCATTATACTAGCAAACACTCAGTGTACCTAGTGGCATCCTATACGTGGCTATTGGACTTTGCTATAGTCCCACTAGTGCAAAGACATTTGCAGAGCGCGTCTGCCTGCATTGCACACTACAACTCATTCTAACCAAGCCATTATACTAGCAAACACTCAGTGTACCTAGTGGCATCCTATACGTGGCTATTGGACTTTGCTATAGTCCCACTAGTGCAAAGACATTTGCAGAGCGCGTCTGCCTGCGTTGCACACTACAACTCATTCTAACCAAGCCATTATACTAGCAAACACTCAGTGTACCTAGTGGCATCCTATACGTGGCTATTGGACTTTGCTATAGTCCCACTAGTGCAAAGACATTTGCAGAGCGCGTCTGCCTGCGTTGCACACTACAACTCATTCTAACCAAGCCATTATACTAGCAAACACTCAGTGTACCTAGTGGCATCCTATACGTGGCTATTGGACTTTGCTATAGTCCCACTAGTGCAAAGACATTTGCAGAGCGCGTCTGCCTGCGTTGCACACTACAACTCATTCTAACCAAGCCATTATACTAGCAAACACTCAGTGTACCTAGTGGCATCCTATACGTGGCTATTGGACTTTGCTATAGTCCCACTAGTGCAAAGACATTTGCAGAGCGCGTCTGCCTGCGTTGCACACTACAACTCATTCTAACCAAGCCATTATACTAGCAAACACTCAGTGTACCTAGTGGCATCCTATACGTGGCTATTGGACTTTGCTATAGTCCCACTAGTGCAAAGACATTTGCAGAGCGCGTCTGCCTGCGTTGCACACTACAACTCATTCTAACCAAGCCATTATACTAGCAAACACTCAGTGTACCTAGTGGCATCCTATACGTGGCTATTGGACTTTGCTATAGTCCCACTAGTGCAAAGACATTTGCAGAGCGCGTCTGCCTGCGTTGCACACTACAACTCATTCTAACCAAGCCATTATACTAGCAAACACTCAGTGTACCTAGTGGCATCCTATACGTGGCTATTGGACTTTGCTATAGTCCCACTAGTGCAAAGACATTTGCAGAGCGCGTCTGCCTGCGTTGCACACTACAACTCATTCTAACCAAGCCATTATACTAGCAAACACTCAGTGTACCTAGTGGCATCCTATACGTGGCTATTGGACTTTGCTATAGTCCCACTAGTGCAAAGACATTTGCAGAGCGCGTCTGCCTGCGTTGCACACTACAACTCATTCTAACCAAGCCATTATACTAGCAAACACTCAGTGTACCTAGTGGCATCCTATACGTGGCTATTGGACTTTGCTATAGTCCCACTAGTGCAAAGACATTTGCAGAGCGCGTCTGCCTGCGTTGCACACTACAACTCATTCTAACCAAGCCATTATACTAGCAAACACTCAGTGTACCTAGTGGCATCCTATACGTGGCTATTGGACTTTGCTATAGTCCCACTAGTGCAAAGACATTTGCAGAGCGCGTCTGCCTGCGTTGCACACTACAACTCATTCTAACCAAGCCATTATACTAGCAAACACTCAGTGTACCTAGTGGCATCCTATACGTGGCTATTGGACTTTGCTATAGTCCCACTAGTGCAAAGACATTTGCAGAGCGCGTCTGCCTGCGTTGCACACTACAACTCATTCTAACCAAGCCATTATACTAGCAAACACTCAGTGTACCTAGTGGCATCCTATACGTGGCTATTGGACTTTGCTATAGTCCCACTAGTGCAAAGACATTTGCAGAGCGCGTCTGCCTGCGTTGCACACTACAACTCATTCTAACCAAGCCATTATACTAGCAAACACTCAGTGTACCTAGTGGCATCCTATACGTGGCTATTGGACTTTGCTATAGTCCCACTAGTGCAAAGACATTTGCAGAGCGCGTCTGCCTGCGTTGCACACTACAACTCATTCTAACCAAGCCATTATACTAGCAAACACTCAGTGTACCTAGTGGCATCCTATACGTGGCTATTGGACTTTGCTATAGTCCCACTAGTGCAAAGACATTTGCAGAGCGCGTCTGCCTGCGTTGCACACTACAACTCATTCTAACCAAGCCATTATACTAGCAAACACTCAGTGTACCTAGTGGCATCCTATACGTGGCTATTGGACTTTGCTATAGTCCCACTAGTGCAAAGACATTTGCAGAGCGCGTCTGCCTGCGTTGCACACTACAACTCATTCTAACCAAGCCATTATACTAGCAAACACTCAGTGTACCTAGTGGCATCCTATACGTGGCTATTGGACTTTGCTATAGTCCCACTAGTGCAAAGACATTTGCAGAGCGCGTCTGCCTGCGTTGCACACTACAACTCATTCTAACCAAGCCATTATACTAGCAAACACTCAGTGTACCTAGTGGCATCCTATACGTGGCTATTGGACTTTGCTATAGTCCCACTAGTGCAAAGACATTTGCAGAGCGCGTCTGCCTGCGTTGCACACTACAACTCATTCTAACCAAGCCATTATACTAGCAAACACTCAGTGTACCTAGTGGCATCCTATACGTGGCTATTGGACTTTGCTATAGTCCCACTAGTGCAAAGACATTTGCAGAGCGCGTCTGCCTGCGTTGCACACTACAACTCATTCTAACCAAGCCATTATACTAGCAAACACTCAGTGTACCTAGTGGCATCCTATACGTGGCTATTGGACTTTGCTATAGTCCCACTAGTGCAAAGACATTTGCAGAGCGCGTCTGCCTGCGTTGCACACTACAACTCATTCTAACCAAGCCATTATACTAGCAAACACTCAGTGTACCTAGTGGCATCCTATACGTGGCTATTGGACTTTGCTATAGTCCCACTAGTGCAAAGACATTTGCAGAGCGCGTCTGCCTGCGTTGCACACTACAACTCATTCTAACCAAGCCATTATACTAGCAAACACTCAGTGTACCTAGTGGCATCCTATACGTGGCTATTGGACTTTGCTATAGTCCCACTAGTGCAAAGACATTTGCAGAGCGCGTCTGCCTGCGTTGCACACTACAACTCATTCTAACCAAGCCATTATACTAGCAAACACTCAGTGTACCTAGTGGCATCCTATACGTGGCTATTGGACTTTGCTATAGTCCCACTAGTGCAAAGACATTTGCAGAGCGCGTCTGCCTGCGTTGCACACTACAACTCATTCTAACCAAGCCATTATACTAGCAAACACTCAGTGTACCTAGTGGCATCCTATACGTGGCTATTGGACTTTGCTATAGTCCCACTAGTGCAAAGACATTTGCAGAGCGCGTCTGCCTGCGTTGCACACTACAACTCATTCTAACCAAGCCATTATACTAGCAAACACTCAGTGTACCTAGTGGCATCCTATACGTGGCTATTGGACTTTGCTATAGTCCCACTAGTGCAAAGACATTTGCAGAGCGCGTCTGCCTGCGTTGCACACTACAACTCATTCTAACCAAGCCATTATACTAGCAAACACTCAGTGTACCTAGTGGCATCCTATACGTGGCTATTGGACTTTGCTATAGTCCCACTAGTGCAAAGACATTTGCAGAGCGCGTCTGCCTGCGTTGCACACTACAACTCATTCTAACCAAGCCATTATACTAGCAAACACTCAGTGTACCTAGTGGCATCCTATACGTGGCTATTGGACTTTGCTATAGTCCCACTAGTGCAAAGACATTTGCAGAGCGCGTCTGCCTGCGTTGCACACTACAACTCATTCTAACCAAGCCATTATACTAGCAAACACTCAGTGTACCTAGTGGCATCCTATACGTGGCTATTGGACTTTGCTATAGTCCCACTAGTGCAAAGACATTTGCAGAGCGCGTCTGCCTGCGTTGCACACTACAACTCATTAAAACCAAGCCATTATACTAGCAAACACTCAGTGTACCTAGTGGCATCCTATACGTGGCTATTGGACTTTGCTATAGTCCCACTAGTGCAAAGACATTTGCAGAGCGCGTCTGCCTGCGTTGCACACTACAACTCATTCTAACCAAGCCATTATACTAGCAAACACTCAGTGTACCTAGTGGCATCCTATACGTGGCTATTGGACTTTGCTATAGTCCCACTAGTGCAAAGACATTTGCAGCACGTCTGCCTGCGTTGCACACTCCAACTAATTATAACTAAGTTGCATTGTCAGGGATATTTATTCTTTATTATTCTGCTGTTAATAAAGCTAGACCACCACTGCAATCTTCACCACCTCTCAATTTTTACTACCACATTTTCAGTCCACAATCTTGTCGCAATCAACATGAGTGGCAAAATGACAGATGCTGGTGGAAAGGGGAAGAGGCGTGGTGGAAAAGGCAAAAAAGGTTTTGTCCGTGGGGAAGGTGGCAAAGCTCCATTATCATCTGCTGAAGATAGACCATCTACCAGCAAAAGTAAGATGTCTACTACTTACCGTGGACAATCCGATGTGCTCCCTTTTTTACGGACACGAACAACAGGAAGAAAGGTAGATGATGGGCAAAAAAGGAAAATGCTTGAATGGATCTCAAGTGGTCCAACAAGTGCCCTCTCAGCCACTTCAAGTACCGCATCCAAAAAACACCAGTCCTCTGAGTTGTCATCCCAATCACACTTGATTTCTCCCAGCTCTGAAGTCTCCATCAGCCCTGCACAGTATGGTGGAACTGAGATGGCTGAGTCTGCAGAGCTGTTCAGTCACACTATAGCCTGGGAATCAGAGGTCTGCTCCCAAGCTACAGTGAGTACAGAACAGGAAATGGTCTGCAGTGATGCCCAGAACCTTTGTGACTCAGATTCAGGCCGTGAGGACCAAGTTTCTGAGCATAATGTTGACCCTTTGTCACAAACTGTAACACCTGTGGTTATAGACAATGAGGAACATACTGATGAAGATGAGACGCAGATACCCGATTGGGATGACAACTTAAATATTCCGTCAGGGCAAGAAGAGGCTCGGTCTGAGGGGGAGGGGAGTGCAAACACAACAATTGATGATGACGTTCTAGATCCCACCTACTGTCAACCCCCAGTCAGGCACTCGAGGAGGTCAACAGAGGCGGTGGAGGAGGATGCAACCGACGACGAAGTTACCTTGCGCCTTCCTGGACAGAGTCGGAGCACTGGTAGCACGTCTACAACTGCATCCTCAGCCACCACTCTGCCTATGAGCATTATTCGGGGTGGATCAACAGGTCGCATGGCCTCTAAGCCTTGCCTAGCCTGGTCCTTTTTTCACATCGAAAAAGATCGCCCAACTCATGTGATATGTAACATTTGTCATGATTCTCTTAGTAGAGGTCAAAAGCTCAGCAGTTTGACAACTTCTTCCATGAATCGTCACATGAATAAATATCATAAGTCCCGGTGGGAAGCTCACCGTGCTGCAATGCGGCCTAGCGGAGCGAACCATCCACCGCCCGCCCCTTCCACTGCATCCGCGCGCTCTTCATCTTCTAGGACTGTGGGGACAGCTGCCACACCTGTTTTTCCACGCAAAACTTCCACCACTGTAACCGCAACAGGCAGTTTGCTTGTAAGGTCGTCAGTTGGTTTGGAAGGGGAAACAAGTGAGTGTGTACAGCTCTCTCAGACATCGATAGCACCAACGTTGGATGAAGGCAACATCATGTCTCCGCCTGCACTTTCCTCACAAACCTGCATTTTTCCAGGGACACCCTACTCAACACCGTCTACACACAGCAGCCAGATCTCTGTCCCTCAGATGTGGTCAAATAAAAGGCCACTTCCTCCGACCCATGACAAAGCTAAGAGGTTGACTCTATCCCTCTGTAAGCTGTTGGCTACCGAAATGCTGCCTTTCCGCCTAGTGGACACACAGGATTTTAGAGACCTTATGTCTGTCGCTGTGCCCCAGTACCAGATGCCTAGTCGCCACTACTTCTCTAAGAAAGGTGTGCCCGCGCTACACCAGCATGTCGCACACAACATCACCGCTTCCTTGAGAAACTCTGTGTGTGAACGGGTGCATTTCACCACCGATACTTGGACCAGTAAGCATGGACAGGGACGTTACATGTCGCTGACTGGGCACTGGGTAACTATGGTGATAGATGGTGAAGGGTCTGCTGCACAAGTCTTGCCGTCCCCACGACTTGTGTGTCAATCCTCTGTCTGTCCAAGTTCCGCCACTGCTTCTGCATCCTCCACCTCATCTGGGTCCTCCACCTCCGCCCCAAGCCTGCCTGGTCAGGCCACCAGCGTTCTCACTGCGCAGAAGGAATCACGCACCCCTCATTACTATGCTGGCAGCAGAGCGCAACGGCATCAGGCGGTCTTTAGCTTGACATGTCTTGGTAATAAGAGTCACACAGCTGAGGAGTTGTGGTCAGCTTTGCGGTCCGAGTTTAATAAATGGTTGTCTCCACTCAAACTGCAGCCTGGTAAGGCCGTGTGCGACAATGCTGCAAACCTGGGTGCGGCACTTCGCCTGGGCAAGGTGACACACGTACCTTGTATGGCTCACGTGTTGAACCTTGTCGTGCAGCAATTTTTAACACACTATCCCGGCCTAGATGGCCTTCTGAACAGGGCACGAAAACTGTCAGCTCACTTCCGCCGTTCAAGCGCCGCAGCAGAGCGACTTGCATCGCTCCAGAAGTCTTTCGGCCTGCCGGTTCATCGCCTGAAATGCGATGTGGCGACACGCTGGAATTCAACTCTCCACATGTTACAGCGACTGTGGCAGCACCGCAGAGCCCTGGTGCAATACGTCATGACGTATAGCCTGGGCCAACGAGATGCAGAGGTGGGGCAGATCACCCTGATGGAGTGGTCTCAGATCAAGGACCTATGCACCCTTCTGCACAGTTTCGACATGGCGACGAATATGTTTAGCTCTGACAATGCCATTATCAGCATGACGATTCCAGTCATTTACATGCTGGAGCACACGCTAAACACTATTCGGAGTCAGGGGGTGGGACAACATGAAGGGGAGGAACTACAGGAGGATTCATATGCGCAAGGGACAACAACATCACGAAGGTCCAGACGTTCATCATCACCAACGCAGCAGGCATGGGACCATGGGGGACAGGGATCGACAAGGGCGCATAGTAGCAGGCGAAATGTTGAGCAAGGTGCAGGAGAACATGAAGAAATGGAGGACGAACTGTCCATGGACATGGAAGACTCAGCGGATGAGGGAGACCTTGGTCAAATTTCAGTTGAAAGAGGTTGGGGTCAGATGTCAGAGGAAGAAAGAACGGGTAGCACCTCTATGCCACAAACACAGCATGGACTTGGTCCGCATGGCTGCGCAAGACACATGAGTGCCTTTTTGTTGCACTACCTCCAACATGACAGTCGTATTGTCAAAATTAGAAGTGATGATGACTACTGGATTGCCACACTATTAGATCCCCGGTACAAGTCCAAATTTTGTGACATAATTCCAGCCATAGAAAGGGACGCACGTATGCAGGAGTATCAGCAGAAGCTGTTACTAGATCTTAGCTCGGCTTTTCCACCAAACAACCGTGCAGGTGCAGGGAGTGAATCTCCCAGTTGTAACTTGACAAACATGGGACGGTCTCGTCATCTTCAACAGTCTACCCGTACCAGTAGGACCTTTTCTGGTGCCGGTAACAGCAATTTTATGGAATCTTTTCATAATTTTTTTAGACCCTCTTTTGCAAGGCCACCAGAGACAACAAGTCTGACACATAGTCAACGGCTGGAGAGGATGATACAGGAGTATCTCCAAATGAACATCGATGCCATGACTGTGCAACTGGAGCCTTGCTCCTTTTGGGCTTCAAACCTACAAAAATGGCCAGAGCTCGCAACTTACGCCTTGGAGATTTTGTCGTGTCCAGCTGCCAGCGTTGTCTCTGAACGTGTATTCAGTGCTGCTGGGTGTGTGCTGACAGATAAGCGCACGCGTCTGTCCAGTGACAATGTGGACAGACTGACGTTCATCAAAATGAACAAGTCATGGATCCAGAAGGAATTTACTACCCCTGTGTCATCCTGGGGAGAGTAAATGCTTGTGGATTTGGAATGTGCTTGATGCAAATCAAAACATCCTGTTTGCAACTAGGGCCCAAGTGCTGCCACTGATGGGGTGGGTGTCTGTGTGGCCCAATTTTTGGAAAAAAGGGAGACTCCGCTTGGAGTAACCCTTGCTTGCTGTGTTTTTAAAAGAAGCCAAGATGAACAGAGCTGGGATCAGGAAAGACTTTGCTACCTACCCCGGTGTCATCCTGGGGACGGCTAAGAATAGCGTATTTTTGAATGTGCTTGATGCAAATCAAAACATCCTGTTTGCAACTAGGGCCCAAGTGCTGCCACTGATGGGGTGGGTGTCTGTGTGGCCCAATTTTTGGAAAAAAGGGAGACTCCGCTTGGAGTAACCCTTGCTTGCTGTGTTTTTAAAAGAAGCCAAGATGAACAGAGCTGGGATCAGGAAAGACTTTGCTACCTACCCCGGTGTCATCCTGGGGACGGCTAAGAATAGCGTATTTTTGAATGTGCTTGATGCAAATCAAAACATCCTGTTTGCAACTAGGGCCCAAGTGCTGCCACTGATGGGGTGGGTGTCTGTGTGGCCCAATTTTTGGAAAAAAGGGAGACTCCGCTTGGAGTAACCCTTGCTTGCTGTGTTTTTAAAAGAAGCCAAGATGAACAGAGCTGGGATCAGGAAAGACTTTGCTACCTACCCCGGTGTCATCCTGGGGACGGCTAAGAATAGCGTATTTTTGAATGTGCTTGATGCAAATCAAAACATCCTGTTTGCAACTAGGGCCCAAGTGCTGCCACTGATGGGGTGGGTGTCTGTGTGGCCCAATTTTTGGAAAAAAGGGAGACTCCGCTTGGAGTAACCCTTGCTTGCTGTGTTTTTAAAAGAAGCCAAGATGAACAGAGCTGGGATCAGGAAAGACTTTGCTACCTACCCCGGTGTCATCCTGGGGACGGCTAAGAATAGCGTATTTTTGAATGTGCTTGATGCAAATCAAAACATCCTGTTTGCAACTAGGGCCCAAGTGCTGCCACTGATGGGGTGGGTGTCTGTGTGGCCCAATTTTTGGAAAAAAGGGAGACTCCGCTTGGAGTAACCCTTGCTTGCTGTGTTTTTAAAAGAAGCCAAGATGAACAGAGCTGGGATCAGGAAAGACTTTGCTACCTACCCCGGTGTCATCCTGTGGACGGCTAAGAATAGCGTATTTTTGAATGTGCTTGATGCAAATCAAAACATCCTGTTTGCAACTAGGGCCCAAGTGCTGCCACTGATGGGGTGGGTGTCTGTGTGGCCCAATTTTTGGAAAAAAGGGAGACTCCGCTTGGAGTAACCCTTGCTTGCTGTGTTTTTAAAAGAAGCCAAGATGAACAGAGCTGGGATCAGGAAAGACTTTGCTACCTACCCCGGTGTCATCCTGGGGACGGCTAAGAATAGCGTATTTTTGAATGTGCTTGATGCAAATCAAAACATCCTGTTTGCAACTAGGGCCCAAGTGCTGCCACTGATGGGGTGGGTGTCTGTGTGGCCCAATTTTTGGAAAAAAGGGAGACTCCGCTTGGAGTAACCCTTGCTTGCTGTGTTTTTAAAAGAAGCCAAGATGAACAGAGCTGGGATCAGGAAAGACTTTGCTACCTACCCCGGTGTCATCCTGGGGACGGCTAAGAATAGCGTATTTTTGAATGTGCTTGATGCAAATCAAAACATCCTGTTTGCAACTAGGGCCCAAGTGCTGCCACTGATGGGGTGGGTGTCTGTGTGGCCCAATTTTTGGAAAAAAGGGAGACTCCGCTTGGAGTAACCCTTGCTTGCTGTGTTTTTAAAAGAAGCCAAGATGAACAGAGCTGGGATCAGGAAAGACTTTGCTACCTACCCCGGTGTCATCCTGGGGACGGCTAAGAATAGCGTATTTTTGAATGTGCTTGATGCAAATCAAAACATCCTGTTTGCAACTAGGGCCCAAGTGCTGCCACTGATGGGGTGGGTGTCTGTGTGGCCCAATTTTTGGAAAAAAGGGAGACTCCGCTTGGAGTAACCCTTGCTTACATTGTTTTTAAAAGAAGCCAAGATGAACAAGTCATGGGTCAGCAAAGACTTTGCTACCTACCCCGGTGTCATCCTGGGGACGGCTAAGAATAGCGTATTTTTGAATGTGCTTGATGCAAATCAAAACATCCTGTTTGCAACTAGGGCCCAAGTGCTGCCACTGATGTGGTTGGTGTCTGTGTGGCCCAATTTTTGGAAAAAAGGGAGACTCCGCTTGGAGTAACCCTTGCTTGCTGTGTTTTTAAAAGAAGCCAAGATGAACAGAGCTGGGATCAGGAAAGACTTTGCTACCTACCCCGGTGTCATCCTGGGGACGGATAAGAATGGCGTATTTTTGAATGTGCTTGATGCAAATCTAGCTGTGAAGTGTACAACTGGGGCACAACTGCTGCCACTGAATGGGTGGGTGTGTGTGGGGCCCAATTTTTGGAAAAAAGGGGAGACTCCGCTTGGAGTAACCCTTGCTTACATTGTTTTTAAAAGAAGCCAAGATGAACAAGTCATGGGTCAGCAAAGACTTTGCTACCTACCCCAGTGTCATCCTGGGGACGGCTAAGAATAGCGTATTTTTGAATGTGCTTGATGCAAATCAAAACATCCTGTTTGCAACTAGGGCCCAAGTGCTGCCACTGATGGGGTGGGTGTCTGTGTGGCCCAATTTTTGGAAAAAAGGGAGACTCCGCTTGGAGTAACCCTTGCTTGCTGTGTTTTTAAAAGAAGCCAAGATGAACAGAGCTGGGATCAGGAAAGACTTTGCTACCTACCCCGGTGTCATCCTGTGGACGGCTAAGAATAGCGTATTTTTGAATGTGCTTGATGCAAATCAAAACATCCTGTTTGCAACTAGGGCCCAAGTGCTGCCACTGATGGGGTGGGTGTCTGTGTGGCCCAATTTTTGGAAAAAAGGGAGACTCCGCTTGGAGTAACCCTTGCTTGCTGTGTTTTTAAAAGAAGCCAAGATGAACAGAGCTGGGATCAGGAAAGACTTTGCTACCTACCCCGGTGTCATCCTGGGGACGGTTAAGAATAGCGTATTTTTGAATGTGCTTGATGCAAATCTAGCTGTGAAGTGTACAACTGGGGCACAACTGCTGCCACTGAAGGGGTGGGTGTGTGTGGGGCCCAATTTTTGGAAAAAAGGGAGACTCCGCTTGGAGTAACCCTTGCTTGCTGTGTTTTTAAAAGAAGCCAAGATGAACAGAGCTGGGATCAGGAAAGACTTTGCTACCTACCCCGGTGTCATCCTGGGGACGGATAAGAATGGCGTATTTTTGAATGTGCTTGATGCAAATCTAGCTGTGAAGTGTACAACTGGGGCACAACTGCTGCCACTGAAGGGGTGGGTGTGTGGGGCCCAATTTTTGGAAAAAAGGGAGACTCCGCTTGGAGTCACCTTGCGGTGTTTTACATGACTTTAGAAGGGCGTGCCATGCCTATATCTGTGTGTCCTCCTCTTTTTCCTTGTCCAGCTGTTTTGTTTTCGCATGAGTACATGTCCTTGTCACTTTCCCATGTGTTTGTGTTGTGTTGTGAGTTGTTTGTCACCTTTTGGACACCTTTGAGGGTGTTTTCTAGGTGTTTTACTGTGTTTGTGATTGCCTGCCATTGTTTCCTATGGGCTCGAGTTCGGTTCGTCGAACGTTCGACGAGCCGAACTCGAGCCAGACCCCCCGTTCGGCGAACCGCCTCGAGCCGAACCGGGACCGGTTCGCTCATCTCTATTTAAGATATGTCATGGATGTGTCACAGCCTGTCACAGAGATATCATGGCCGGCTGACAATCCAGTGTCAGCGAGTACTAGAAGATCACAGAGATTGGCAGCACATGTTGTTATCTGACAGTTCTCTGTTTCTGCAGCAGATGGGCTATGACCCTGGAGAAAATTTGTCCTGCCTATAAGTTTCAATCCTTTGACTTCCTTTATTAACCTCACCTTGGGGTGGTTTGGGTGCAGTTTATAGTTTGTTCATAGCTGAGGCCTGGAGAGTTTGTCTTGCTCTTGAGACTTTTACGGTTGCTGCAGCTCAGATAAGTGTTTGTCTTTTGCTATTTAGCAGGGCTCTGGTAATTACAGTTGTGTTTCCCCTGTATTGCTCCCTTGTGGCTTCCTTTAGTGTAAGTGGTGTTGACTTGGAGCTCATACCCTCCATCCTAACTTAGGGCACATTTGCCAGGGTAAGACCGGGCCCCAAAATGCAAGGAGAAAAGTCCAACTCACCTGTTCCCTTGAGTGTGCTGGATAACAGGTTCCAGCAATACAGAAAAAAAATCCAGAGAAAATCCAGCTCTTCAAAAATGGATAAGCATTTATTGTATAAAAAACATCACATATAAAAAAGACAAAGAGATGGGTAGTAAAAATATACCATATGCAGTTTATGCGTTTCAATGCTACATGCCTCTTAATCATGGCCCCAGGTATCCAGCTCGGCGACAGGTTTGGAGCCTGTATACGGTGGGTGAGGGCAGTGAGTGTGAGCTGCAGGTTGTCGTCAGGGGTCACCACTTCTCCCTTTCTCTAACTATAAGACATTCCTTCCCCTTCCTGTGTGTTGTCCTATTTGGCTGGTATAGCTTCTCTCCCTTTCTGTGACAATAAGTGACTGCAACAGGAGCCTCCCCCATCTTTCCTGTTTGTTAAGCTCCACCCCTTTGACTAAGATGGGTAGTAAAATATACCTAATGCGGTTTATGCGTTTCAATGCTACATGCCTCTTAAATATGGCCCCAGATATCCAGCTTGATGACAGGTTTGGAGCCTGTATAGGCTGGGTGAGGGTAGTTAGGGTGAGCTGCAGGTTGTTGTCAGGGGTCACCACTTCTGCCTTTCTCTAACTATAAGACATTCCTTCCTCCTTCCTGTGTGTTGTCCTTTATGACTGGTATAGCCTCTCTCATCTACCATGATAATAAGTGACTGCAGCAGGAGCCTCCCCCCATCTTTTTTGTTTGCTAAGCTCCACCTCCTTCACTAAGGGAGGAGTGAAGCTTCAGTTAGCCTCCAGAAAATATGACATTAATCTGCAAGATATTAACCCCTTAAGGGCACTTTATACGCTGCAATATCGCTATCGATATCGCTAGCGAACGTACCCGCCCCCGTCGGTTGTACGTCACGGGCAAATCTCTAACACCCATCACACATACTTACCTGCCTATCGAAGTCGCTGTTGCCAGCGAACCGCCTCCTTTTTAAGGGGGCGGCTCGTTTGGAGTCACAGTGACGTTACTAAGCGACCGCCCAATAGAAGCAGAGGGGCAGAGATGAGCCAGACGAACATCCCGCCCACCTTCTTCCTTCCTCATTGCGGGCAGCCGCAGGTACGAGGTTGTTCCTCATTCCTGCGGTGTCACACATAGCGGTGTGTGCTGCCGCAGGAACGACGAAAAACCTGCTGCATGAACAACCAATGATATTATGAAAATAGACGACGTGACAATGATCAACGATTTTTGACGCTTTTGCGATCGGTGATCGTTGCTCCTAGGTGTCACATGCAACGATATCGCTAACGACGCTGGATGTGCGCCACTAACGACATGACCCCAACGATATCTCGTTAACGATATTGTTGTGTGTAAAGCACCCTTTAGGGTGGCTTTGCACACTAAGACATCGCAGGTGCGATGTCGGTGGGGTCAAATTGAAAGTGACGCACATCCGGCATCGCATGCGACATCGCAGTGTGTAAAGCCTAGATGATATGATTAACGAGCGCAAAATCGTCGTAATCGTATCATCGGTGCAGCGTCGGCGTAATCCATAATTACGCTGACGCGACAGTCTGATGTTGTTCCTCGTTCCTACGGCAGCACATATCGCTGTATGTGAAGTCGCAGGAGCGAGGAACACCTCCTACCGGCGTCACCGCGGATTCCGTAGGTTATGCGGAAGGAAGGAGGTGGGCAGGATGTTTACATCCTGCTCATCTCCGCTCCTCCGCTCCTATTGGCCGCCTGCCGTGTGACGTCACAGTGACGCTGCACGACCCGCCCCCTTAATAAGGAGGCGAGTCACCGGCCAGAGCTACTGTCGCAGGGCAGGTGAGTGCATGTGAAGCCGGCGTAGCGATAATTTTCGCTACGCCAGCTTTCACAAGATATTGTAACTGGGACAGGGGCGGGGACTATCGCGTGCGACATCGCAGCATCGGCTTGCGATGTCGCAACGTGCAAAGCTCGCCTTAGTCTCTGCAGAATTTCCACAAATGTATGCACTTTTTTGTTTCTTTTACCTACACTTTTTTATAGGTATTCATTTTTCCATTTGTGTCCAGCTACATCTTGAACTTTAGATTTTTATTAGGGATGATCGATTACCTCAAATATTCGGCTATGCCCGTATTCGACTAATAGGTTCCCGCTATTCGACTATTTGCAAATATTCGATGCGCAATGTAAGTCTATGGGAAACCCAAGCAACTATTCGGGCTTCCCGTAGAGATACATTGCGCATTGAATATTCGAATAGCGGCGACCTATTCGTCGAATATTCGCGAAGCAGAATATTTGAGGTATTCGATCATCCCTAATATTTATTCTATAATGACATAAGCAAAATATTTTCCCATTACCATTTGCAAAGATTTCATTTTCTTTACCATATCTTACTGACGCTTGCCCGTTTGGACCTTGTACAATTACCCAGGCATTGATGTATGTTCTATGGGGTGGCCTCCTTGCACTGCTTGGAAATCTGATTTAACTGTCAGATTCATTGCCAGCATGAAAAATGTTCTACATCAGTAATGTGGACTAAGTTTATCTGAGGTGGCCTTGATACAGGTTAGCCGTTGACCTGTGTTGTAACTCCGGCAGATAATTCTCCCGCGAGTGCAGCTGCTCCTCCAAAGGAACGCGCTCTATTACTTTCCGCTGTTCCTTATATCTTTTTTTACCGTCTCGCTTCTCTCTGGTCCTTACATGGCAGAACACGTAGTTTAACATTGCAAACATTCTTACAGCTCAATCACAAGAGACAGGGTATTGTGCAGTCGCTTCAAAGATGATGGACTCTACAATTTGATGTTACAATGGCTTTATATTTCATTATCCTTCACCATATGTCCTAAACTCTGCTTTAAAATGAGCCGGAGATAATGCACATTGTGACTCTTCCTTCCCGAAAAGCTCTTTTTTATGTCTTCAAGATAGTCTTTTCAGAGTTGTGGGGGAGGACCCTACCGCCGGTGATCATAAATCAAAGTTCACTTGATGTCTTCACCGCCATTGTTACCATATCAATATGTATCCTCCTCCATCTGTTAGCATGTCAAGACAGCAGATAATGGATTGAGATGGATAGCGGTTTACGCTTGTAAGTTTCCATGCGCTTTTCTGTTCTCGGATTGAAACTTAAATTGAATATCTAGATTTTTGCACAATATCATTTCCTAATTCCAAAATTCTTTGTTTTGTATAATAAGTGCTCAACTTTAATAAGGTCAAAATCCTATGAACCAATAAAGTTAAATAAAATTTGGTTTGCCTACCACTGCCATTAGAGGGCAATAGGGAGCTTAAAGGGAACCTGTCACTTGGTTTTTCCCTTTTGAGCTATGGCCACCACCAGTGAGCCCTTATGTACAACATTACAGAATACTGAATATAAGAGCCCAGGCTGCTGCGTATAACGTAAAAAACAGCTTTGTTATTCTCCCCTAGGAGGCGATTCAGTCCAATGGAAGTCACTGCTCTCGGTCCGGCGCCTCTTCCATCTTGTTTGATCGTTCGCCTCCTGCCCAGACCCGTGTGCATGATGCATCATGCACACAGAGGCCACCGTTGCTCTCCCGCGCATGCACATTTTGATCTGTCCTCCCCATTTTTGTTAACAGAGTCATTTCATAGTAAAGCTGCTTTCACACTTGCATTGAACGGCATCCGTTGCTATCCGCCGCCTTGAGGAATTACGGTAACTGTTGCAGGAAACCATTTTATTCCTCATAGACTTCTATTAGCTACGGATAGCAACGTATGGCCTTGCGTTGCATCCGTCAGCCAACGCTGCGTTGCATCCGCCTGGCAGATGGAACGCTGCCTGTAGCATTTTTCTGCGCTTGGCGGAGTGTCAAAAAAACGCAACCTGCAGGATTCCGTCGGCGTCCGTTGTTTTTATAATGGACGCCTATGGTGGCGAATTCCGTTAACGCATCCGTCTTTACACAACTGCGCATGCCCAGATGTGTAGAGTCAAGAAAAAAAACTATAACGGATTGCGTTATTTTGTACGATCCGTTGCATCCATTGTGCCACTATATACAATGCATCCGTTGCATCCGTCACACAACACAATGCAACAGATGCCGTTCAACGCAAGTGTGAAAGTAGCCTAAGCTGATCTCATATGATCAGCTGTTATGTATGATGGCATCTAAGAGTAAGGGGTACTTTGCACGCTGTGACATCGCTAGCAGATGCGCAATAGTACCGGCCCCGTCGCACATGCGATATCTTGTGATAGCTGCCGTAGCGAACATTATCGCTACGGCAGCTTCACACGCACTTACCTGCCCTGCGACGTCGCTCTGGCAGGCGACCCACCTCCTTCCTAAGGGGCGTGTTGTGTGGCGTCACAGTGACATCACACGGCAGGCAGCCAATAGAAGCGGAGGGGCGGAGATTAGCGGGACGTAAACATCCCGCCCACCTCATTTCTTCCGCATAGCCGGTGGAGGCAGGTAAGGAAATGTTCCTCGCTCCTGCGGCTTCATACACTGCGATGTGTGCTGCCGCAGGAACGAGGAACAACATCGTATCTCCTATTGGTGCGACATTATGAAAATGTCCGACGCTACACAGATCACCGACTTACGACGCTTTTGTGATTGTTTATCGGCGCATCTAGGCTTTACACGTTGCGACATCGTTACTGGCGCTGTATGTGCGTCACTTTCGATTTTACCCCAACGATATCGCAGTAGCGATGTCGCAGCGTGCAAAGTACCCCTTAGTGTTCAAAATTTGTGCAGTGTCACCACAGGAGAAATGAAGTATTGCACACGTGGTCAAAATTGTTGGTACCCCTTGTTTAATGAAAGATAAACGCAAAATGATCACAGAAATAACTTAAGTTTAACAAAAGTAATAATAAATACAAAATATATGAAAATGAAAGTCAGACATTGCTTTTCAACCATGCTTCCACAGAATTTTTAAAAAATAAAACTCATGAAACAGGCCTGGACAGAAATGATGGTACCCCTGAAAATAATGTGACAAAAGGGACATGTTAAATCAAGTTGTGTCCACTAATTAGCATCACAAGTGTCTACAATCGTGTAATCAGTTAGTGGGCCTGTATATAGGGCTACAGATACTCACTGTGCTGTATGGTGACATGGTGTGTACCACACTCAACATGGACCAGAGGAAGTGAAGGAAAGAGTTGTCTCAGGAGATTAGAAATAAAATTATAGACAAGCATGTTAAAGGTAAATGTTATAAGACCATCTCCAAGCAGCTTGATGTTCCTGTGACTACAGTGGCACATATTATTCAGAAATTTAAAATCCAAGGGACTGAAGCCAACCTCCCTAGACGTGGCCACAGAAAGAAAATTGATGACAAATGCAAGAGATGGATAATACGAATGGTAACAAAAGAGCCCGGAAAAACGTCTAATGAGATTAAAGGTGAACTTCAAGCTCAAGGAATATAAGTGTCAGATTGCACCATCCGTCATTGTTTGAGCTAAAGTAGACTTCATGGGATACGAGCAAGGAGAACACCATTGTTGAAAAAAAATCTAAAAAAAAAGCCAAACTGGAATTTGCCAAACTACATGTTGACAAGCCCCAAAGCTTCTGGGAGAATGTCCGATGGACAGGCGAGACAAACATTGAACTTTTTGGCAAGTCACATCAGCTCTATGTTCACAGATGGAAAAATGAAGCATATCAAGAAAAGAACACTGTCCCTCCTGTGAAACATGGAGGAGGCTCTGTTATGTTCTGGTGCTGCTTTGCTGCATCTAGCACAGTGTGTCTTGAATCTGTGCATTGTACAATGAAATCTCAAGACTATCAAGGGATTCTAGAGAGAAATCTGCTGCCCAGTGTCAGAAAGCTTGATCTCAGTCACAGGTCATGGGTCTTGCAGCAAGATAATGAACCAAAACACACAGCTAAACACACCCAAGAGTTGCTAAGAGGAAAATATTGGACTATTCTAAAGTGGCTTCTATGAGCCCGGACCTAAATCCTATTGAGCATCTTTGGAAAGAGCAGAAACATGCCATCTGGAAAAGGCAACCGGTAAACCCTAAACAACTGAAGCAGTTTGCTCTTCAGGAGCAGCCAAAATACCTGTTGAGAGGCGCAGAAGTCTCATTGACAGTTACAGGAATGGTTTGATTGCAGCGATTGCCTCAAAAGGTTGAGCAACAAAATATTACGTTAAGGGACCATTTCTGTCCAGGCCGATTTCAAGAGTTTTATTTTATTTATTTTCATAGATTTTTTTATTTATTACTTTTCTGAGATTCAAGTTATTTCTGTGACCATTGTGGGTTTTTCTTTCATTAAATGAGGGGTGTCTGGGAAAGGGACAGAATCTCTGAGATATGGCTTTTTACAGCCTTAATTAGGAAAACGATGAGAAAAACGTATTATAATGTTGAATGGACACACCTGGCTAAAGCCAATAGACACCTGTCATGGGTGTGTCATGGGAGACAGACAGACTTGTGGTGTCTGGCAATAGAAGGTCACAGCGTTTCACTGCGCAAAATGCTACCTGACTTTCTATTGTTCCTGATGTTACTATTCAGTGTTCTAGACTGGTCGAAATGCGTCTTGTATATCCCTAGGAGATTTTTTTTTATCATAGTTTTCCTGTCATGGTTGATCTTAATTGTCCACAATAAAATGTAAGTATTTTACCATGGAAGCAATGTTGCCGGACAATCTCCTTTCTTCAAGACGTTTCTGCTGACTTACTGTCACGAGCACTGCCCGAGGACCCATCCATACATATATGGCATGGTGAGTTGGATTATTTCTCTTCAATGTACTAGGTATCTCCTTTCCTGGGTTTTCATCCTTTTCCTTTAGGACCCTGCGGAGCTCCTCTTCCCTTCAGCTGCTAATCATCTGTATTTCCCCTTGAGTTTACATACTGTCATTTTTCCTTAACTTGTGCTGGTGATATTCAGTTCCGTCACAATATCTGTATGCAAACAGGTGGCTTGCTGTTAGGGCCAGGTGGACGGGCAGACCCAGGAGGTGGATCCACTGGGCTGAACACCTCACCGAGGGCAAGGTGCCCGGTAGCCGGAGCACTACAGGTAGCAGGACAGTCCATTCAGAGGAGTGTAGAAGTCCCTGGGACCACGGAGTCACTGAAGGTAGTCCGGGTGACGGAGCTCAGGTTTGGAGGCCGAGATGACGTCAGGCAGAATCCGGAACCAACGGGGCGAGGAGGTGGGTCACCACACGGATCCAGGGATCGGAGATGGTAGGGACTGACGAGATGGCGGACAGTCACTGTTCGTGGTTCAGGAATCGCCAGGACCGGTTGGCGAGGCAGGAACGACTCTACAAGAGAGATATGTGAGTACGAGGCAAAGCACAGGGAGACCTGACTCCTAGCCTAGGAAACACGAAGAACAGGCCCCGCCCACTTGGAAAGGAACCCCCTATATACCCTGCACCTGAATCTTCAATATCCTGTTGGAGGACGCTGGCCCTTTAAGAGAGGGTCAATGACCGCGCGCGCGCCCTAATGCGCATGCGCGAGGCCCGGGTGCCAGAAGCCAGAGCAGGGAGCGGTGCACAGGAGGCAAGAGCGTTCAGCATCGCAGATGGGCGCCGGGACCGAGGATCGGGTTGCCTGGAGGACGCAGGTGAGTATGCATGGAGGCCGTGGAGCGGGGGACGCCTTGCAAAGGAGCCGGGGAGCGTGGCAGGGGAGCCGGGGAGGGTGGCAGGGGAGCCGGGGAGCGTGGAAGGGGAGCCGGTGAGCATGGCAGGGGGGCCGGGAGGCATGGCAGGGGAGCCGGTGAGCGTGACAGTACCCCCTCCCCCACGCCCCCCTCCCCGCAACCGGGACAGGAAGGCACGTATCAGGGGAGTACCCACATTCTCCCGGGGTTCCCAGGACCTATCCTCAGGACCATACCCTGCCCAGTCCACCAGGAAGAACTGTCGGCCCCGCACGGTCTTCATGGCCACGATATCCCTTACCGCATAGATGTCATCGTCAGCAATAGGAGGAGGAGCAAAACTGGCAGCAGCGGAGAAGGGACCAAGGACAACCGGCTTGAGCAGGGAGACATTGAAGGAGTTGGGTATCCTCATCGTGGCCGGGAGCTGTAGCTTGTAGGAGACCTCATTGATCTTGCCAATGACTTTAAACGGCCCGATGTAGCGCGGACCCAGCTTGTATGATGGCAGCTTCAATCGGACATATTTGGAAGCAAGCCAGACCAGATCTCCTGGAGAGAAACACGGGGGATCCAGACGCCTCTTGTCCGCGTGTCTCTTCATCCGCAGGGAAGCACGTCCAAGGGATGTCTTGACAGAGTCCCAAATTGTTGAAAAGTCACGGACTATAGCATCAGCAGCAGGGACATCCGAGGAAGAGGATACAGGTAATGGGACGGATGGCTGAAGTCCGTAAATGACATGGAAGGGAGAGCTGGAGGAGGACTCACTGACGTGGTGGTTATGGGAGAATTCAGCCCAAGGGAGAAGCGTGGACCAGTCGTCGTGATGGGCGTTAACGTAGTGACGTAAGAAGGAGGTCAGGATCTGATTGACTCGTTCCAGTTGGCCATTCGACTGAGGATGGTAGGCTGAAGAAAAGTCCAGAGCCACTCCCAGATGTTTGCAGAGGGCCCTCCAGAAGCGGGAGGTAAACTGAGTTCCTCTGTCGGACACAATGTGTGAGGGAAAGCCATGCAAACGGAAGATGTGCTGTATGTAGGCGTCAGCGAGCTCCTGGGCAGAGGGCAGTCCAGGCATAGGGATGAAATGAGCCATTTTGGAGAAACGGTCCACCACGACCCATATGACCGTATGTCCGGAGGACAAGGGCAAGTCTGTAATAAAGTCCATTGCTATGTGTTGCCACGGAACGGAGGGAATAGGCAGCGGCAGAAGACGACCATATGGCAGGTGTTTGGGTGTCTTGTTCCGGGCACAAGAGGAGCAGGCTGAGACAAAGGACGCGACGTCCGTGCGAAGGGATGGCCACCAATAGTAACGTATAATTGTATTCCATGTTTTCTTCTGACCGGCATGGCCGGCTATTTTCGAGGCATGGCCCCAGTGCAACACTTTTTGTCTGTCAGGTTCTGAGACATAGGTCTTCCCGGGCGGTATCTGGGCCAGAGAGACAGGAGCCACCGGAATGATTTTACTAGGGCAGATGATGGGCTGGGATGTCTCCTCCTCCTGCTCCATGGGCATGAATGACCTGGACAAGGCAGCTGCTCGTACGTTCTTGTCCGCGGGTCGAAACTGGAGCTGAAAATCGAACCTGGCAAAGAACAAGGACCACCTGGCTTGCAGTGGGTTCAGTCGCTGAGCGGACCGCAGGTATTCCAGGTTCTTGTGGTCCGTGTAAATGATCACGGGGTACACTGCTCCCTCCAGAAGGTAGCGCCATTCCACCAGAGCCAGTTTGACTGCCAATAGCTCTCGGTCACCGATGGTGTAGTTGCGTTCAGGCGCTGAGAAGCTCTTGGAGTAGAAACCGCAAGTAACCATCTTCCCGGAGGAGGACTTCTGCATGAGCACTGCTCCGGCTCCCGAGGAGGAGGCATCCACCTCCAAGGTGAACTGTCGGTTTAACTCAGGACGGTGGAGCACAGGGGAAGAAGCAAATGCCTGTTTCAGGGAGCCAAACGCGGCGTCGTCCGCAGATGACCAGTCCTTTGGATTAGCCCCCTTCTTGGTCAAGGCGGAGAGAGGTGCAGTCAGAGCAGAGAAGTGAGGGATGAACTGACGGTAATAGTTTGCGAATCCCAGAAAGCGTTGGATTGCCTTCAGTCCGGAAGGAGGGGGCCAGTTGAGAATGAAAGAGACCTTCTCCAGGTCCATCTGCAGACCGGTATCGGAGATTACGTAACCCAGGAAGGGAAGAGAAGACTGCTCGATGACACACTTCTCGTACTTGGCGTACAGACGATTCTCTCTCAGTCTTTGTAGTACCAGCTGCACGTTCTCTCTGTGGGTCTGGAGGTCCGGAGAGAAGACCAGGATATCATCAAGATACACCACCACACAGACGTAGAGAAGGTCCCGGAACACGTCGTTCACCAATTCCTGAAAGACTGCTGGTGCGTTACAGAGGCCGAAGGGCATCACACAGTATTCATAGTGCCCATCGCGAGTATTGAATGTGGTCTTCCATTCGTCCCCAGAGCGGATGCGGACCAGGTTGTAGGCACCCCGAAGATCCAACTTGGTAAACACACGAGCTCCTCTAAGCCGATCAAACAATTCGGGGATGAGCGGCAGGGGGTATTTATTTTTCACGGTGATTTGGTTCAATCCCCGGTAGTCAATGCATGGGCGTAGGTCACCCTCTTTCTTCTTAACGAAGAAGAAACCTGCTCCCGCAGGAGAGGAGGATCTCCGAATGAATCCCCTTGCCAGGTTCTCCGTGATAAAGGCAGACATGGCCCTTGTTTCAGCAGGAGACAGCGGATATATCCGTCCTCGAGGTGGTGTAGTTCCCGGGAGTAGGTCGATGGCACAGTCATAAGGACGATGTGGCGGAAGTACCTCTGACTCCTTTTTATCAAAGACGTCCGCGAAGGACCAATAGGCCGAGGGCAGTCCCGGTAGGGACTCCGGAATCGGAGGTCGTCGGATGGGCTGTATAGTCTTCAGACAGTTCTCGTGGCAAGAGGAGCCCCATCGGGTGATTTCACCAGTACACCAGCTGACTGACGGTTCGTGTGTCCGTAACCAGGGGAGTCCCAGCAGGATTTGATGAGACATGTGTGGGAGGACGTAGAGAGCGATGTTCTCGGTGTGCAGGGCACCGATACGTAGTTCCACCGGCTTGGTGATCCACGAGATGGTGTCAGAGAGGGGTCTCCCATCTACAGAGGCAATCACGAGGGGTTTGTCGAGTGGAGTAACAGGCACCTGGTACTTGTCCACCGTGGCCTGCTGGATGAAATTGCCTGCTGCCCCGGAATCGAGGTACGCCTCAGCCGTGAACCGCGTCTCTCCCGTTGTCACTTGAACAGTCCACGTAACCGGGTCTGAGAGAGTCCCAGCACCTAGGGTGGCCTCTCCTACCAACCCTAGGCTTTGGAGTTTCCCGGCCTCTCTGGACAGGAGCGTAGAAGGTGTGTGCCCTCTCCGCAGTAGAAGCAGAGGCCCTTGGCGAGCCGTTCTGCTCGGCCTTGTTCGGACTGCCGCAAACGGTCAATCTGCATGGGCTCGTGGACAGAGACACCAGACGGCGCTGACTGAAGTACGGCGGGCTTCTGCGGAGGAGAGGAATGCCGTATCGGACGTCTCTCACGGGACACCTCTTTGGATCGTTCCTGGAATCTGAGGTCCACGCGGGTGGCTAGTGCGATCAGGGCATCCAGGGTGGAAGGAACATCGCGGCCTGCCAGCTCGTCCTTAATACGGCTGGAGAGTCCTTCCCAGAAGGCGGCGGTGAGGGCTTCATTGTTCCATCCCAATTCTGAGGCCAAAGTGCGGAAGCGGATGGCATACTGACCCACCGTCATGGTCCCCTGACGTAGCCTGAGGAGTGATGAGGCGGATGCGGCGGCACGTCCGGGTTCGTCAAAGGTGTTTCTAAATGCCTGCAGGAAGTCCTGGATGTTAGTGGTCACAGGGTCCTCCTTCTCCCACAAGGGGTTCATCCAGGCCAGTGCCTCACCCTCTAGATGGGACATCACAAACGCCACCTTGGCTTGGTCGGAGGCAAACAAGTGCGGAAGCAGCTTGAAATGGAGGGAGCACTGGTTTAAGAATCCTCTGCAGGTCTTGGGATCTCCGGCATATCGGGGTGGAGAGGCCAAGCGGAGTTTAGAAGCTTCCGAGGTAGCTGCCACGGGAACCGTGGCCGTGGACTGTGCAGTAGTAACCTGAGATGCCAGGGACGTGGCAGATGCTTGCAGCATGTGCAGGCGGGTATCCACAGAGGACATGAAGGCCAGCATGCGGGACTGGGTCTCGCGCTGTCGTATGAGTTCCTGCTGCAGGGTGCCCAGCTGGGCCGCTAGTGCTTCGGCGGGATCCATGGCCTGTTCTTACTGTTAGGGCCAGGTGGACGGGCAGACCCAGGAGGTGGATCCACTGGGCTGAACACCTCACCGAGGGCAAGGTGCCCGGTAGCCGGAGCACTACAGGTAGCAGGACAGTCCGTTCAGAGGAGTGTAGAAGTCCCTGGGACCACGGAGTCACTGAAGGTAGTCCGGGTGACGGAGCTCAGGTTCGGAGGCCGAGATGACGTCAGGCAGAATCCGGAATCAACGGGGCGAGGAGGTGGGTCACCACACGAATCCAGGGATCGGAGATGGTAGGGACTGACGAGATGGCGGACAGTCACTGTTCGTGGTTCAGGAATCGTCAGGACCGGTTGGCGAGGCAGGAACGACTCTACAAGAGAGATATGTGAGTACGAGGCAAAGCACAGGGAGACCTGACTCCTAGCCTAGGAAACACGAAGAACAGGCCCCGCCCACTTGGAAAGGAACCACCTATATACCCTGCACCTGAATCTTCAATATCCTGTTGGAGGACGCTGGCCCTTTAAGAGAGGGTCAATGACCGCGCGCGCACCCTAATGCGCATGCGCGAGGCCCGGGTGCCAGAAGCCAGAGCAGGGAGCGGTGCACAGGAGGCAGGAGCGTTCAGCATCGCAGATGGGCGCCGGGACCGAGGATCGGGTTGCCTGGAGGACACAGGTGAGTATGCATGGAGGCCGTGGAGCGGGGGACACCTTGCAAAGGAGCCGGGGAGCGTGGCAGGGGAGCCGGGGAGCATGGCAGGGGTGCCGGTGAGCATGGCAGGGGGGCCGGGAGGCATGGCAGGGGAGCCGGTGAGCGTGACACTTGCATTCATCTGTAAGATCATTGTTGCTCTTTGCTAAACTTCTTCTTGAGACATCTGGCAATAAGTTGATCATGTATAGTAGAGACCAAAAGTTTGGACACACCTTTTCATTCAAAGAGTATTCTTTATTTTCAGGACTCTGAAAATTGTAGATTCACATTGAAGGCATCAAAAGTATGAATTAACCCATGTGGAATGAAATACTTAAAAAAGTGTGAAACAACTGAAGATATGTCTTATATTCTAGGTTCTTCAAAGTAGCCACCTTTTGCTTTGATTACTGCTTTGCACACTCTTGGCATTCTCTTGATGATCTTCAAGAGGTAGTCACCGGAAATGGTTTTCCAACAGTCTTGAAGGAGTTCCCAGAGATGCTTAGCGCTTGCTAACCCTTTTGCCTTCACTCTGCGGTCCAGCTCACCGCAAACCATCTGGTTAGGGTTCAGGTCTGGTGACTGTTCACCTTTTCTGCAAAGTCACGGTGGTTGGATCCAAAGATCTCAAATTTGGACTCATCAGACCAAAGCACAGATTTCCACTGGTCTAATGTCCATTACTTGTGTTCTTTAGCCCAAACAAGACTCTTCTGCTTGTTGCCTGTCCTTAGCAGAAGTTTCCTAGCAGCTATTTTACCATGAAGGCCTGCTGCACAAAGTCTCCTCTTAACAGTTGTTCTAGAAATGAGAAGGTGTGTCCAAACTTTTGGTCTGTACTGTACTTCCCCATGTGTGTGCTCCCTGTGTCTTCTTTAGTGTTTAGTGAAGGTTAACAAAGAGCTCATACCACCTGTTTCCTATCTAGAACCCAACTCTAGGGTCATCCTAGGGTCAGGTATCTGGCTCGGCGCATAGGTGTGGAACCTATCTAGGGTGGTGAGGGACCCCAAGGACTAGCGGTAGGTTTGGTCAGGGGTCACCATCTCCCCCTTCCCTAGACACAGGGTTTCCCTTCTCTTTCGCTGTTCACTTGGTACTCCCCTGTACCTAATGTGACAACACCTTTCTCTACTTCACTCCACTCTGCATTGGCTTACTTTAGAATACTATTATATGCCCACAATTTAACAATTTTGGCACATTTTGAGCTACATCCCACATTTGTAGATATTTGAAAAAAACAAAATCAGAAAATGTCTAAACCATAATACATCTGAAAAATGTCATTTTTTTGTGTGTAAGTCACCCCCATTGTTTGCCTTTGCTCTCCACTCATTCATATCCATACAACCCTTGCAACCATGTTATTTCATTTATAGAGTTGGCATTTGGAATTGTTCTTGTCTTTGTGCTTTTCTGATATTATATTGTAGATTGAAGACATTGAACTGCAGGTTATACTTGAAAAAGATACAGATGAATAATTTAATTGTTTAGAAATATCATATGATCTTTATCGCACAGAAGGAACAAGGTGACATCTCTCCCTAAAGCTATGCAAACTATATTCCAAGAACAAATGTGCAATTTCTGATACTGCGAGGGTGTTTTTCATCTACCATGAGGAACTGATATAAATCTTAAAAGAATAGTCCATTTTGAAAAAAATTAAGCTGAAAGAATAACTCAATTTGTATCTAATTTTATATATATACAGTAGAGACGAAAAGTTTGGACACACCTTCTCATTCAAAGGGTTTTCTTTACTTTCATGACTCTGAAAATTGTAGATTCACATTGAAGGCATCAAAACTATGAATTAACACATGTGGGCTATTTGACTAAGAAGGAGAGTGATGGGTGCTACGCCAGATGACCTGGCCTCCACAGTCACCAGACCTGAACCCAATCGAGATGGTTTGGAGTGAGCTGGACCGCAAAGTGAAGGCAAAAGGGCCAACAAGCGCTAAGCATCTCTGGGAACTCCTTCAAGACTGTTGGAAGACTATTTCTGGTGACTACCCCTTGTAGCTCAACAAGAGAATGCCAAGAGTGTGCAAAGCAGTAATCAAAGCAAAAGGTGGCTACTTTGAAGAACCTAGAATATAAGACATATTTTCAGTTGGTTCATAGTGATGAGCGAGTACTAAAAAGCTCGGGTGCTCGAAGCTCGGGCCGAGCCTCCCAAGATACTCGTGTACTCGGCCCGAGCACCGAGCCCAATGTTATCCTATGGGAGACCCGAGTATTTTTGTGAAATGACCCCCCGGCAGCATGTAGAAACCCTAAAAATGTCACAAAAGTCTCAGAAGAGTGCTCAAATGACATGGCAACAGCATGGGGAAGACCCCTTGAAGCATTTATCACTCAAAAGTCACAGCTGTGAACAATTTTGTCCGCGTTTTACGCCATTTTTACGGACTCACCAGAAAACCTTCCAAAATGACACCAAAATGAATTTTCATGGCGGAAATGTTAAGGGCACATACCCAATAGTGGGATAGAGCTGGTGTATGTTACTTTTTGAGATTAATACATGAAAGATTTTACGTAAAACATTGTGTGGCACTCCGATGTCCAAAACGCACGTTTTGTGCTTTTTACTAACGATGTCGGTCATTTTTTTTTTTCATTCTATCTCCCGTCGGTCGGTCTCGCTCTGTCTGTCTCTCTCTGTCTTGTCTGTCCCCCTCTGACAGTCTGTCGGTCATTCTCCCCCCCTCTCTCTTACTTACCGTTCCCCGATCTCCGGCGCGGCGCTGCACGACTGTTCACACTGTTCCGGCGGCTTTTCCTCTTTTGAAAAAGCCGGCCGCTCATTAATCAATCTCGTATTCCCTGCTTTCCTGCTTTTCGGCGCCTATGATTGGTTGCAGTGAGACACGCCCCCGCGCTGAGTGACAGGTGTCACACTGCACCCAATCACAGCAGCCGGTGGGCGTGTGTATACTGTGCAGTAAAATAAATAAATAAATAATTAAAAAAACCGGCGTGCGGTCCCCCCCAATTTTAATACCAGCCAGATAAAGCCATACAGCTGAAGGCTGGTATTCTCAGGATGGGGAGCCCCATCAGTCAGCAGCTGCCCAGAATTGCCGCATACATTATATGCGACAGTTCTGGGACTGTACCCGGCTCTTCCCGATTTACCCTAGTGCGTTGGCAAATCGGGGTAATAAGGAGTTAATGGCAGCCCATAGCTGCCACTAAATCCTAGATTAATCATGTCAGGCGTCTCCTCAAGATTCCTTCCATGATTAATCTGTAAATTACAGTTAAAAAACACACACACCCGAAAAATCCTTTATTAGAAATAAAAAACACTAACAAAGTCCCTCATTACCAATTTATTAACCCTGACAAACCCTCCATGTCCGGCGTACTCCACAGTCCTCCAGCGTCGCGTCCAGCTCTGCTGCATGCAGGTGACAGGAGCTGCAGAATACACCGCCGCTCCGGTCACCTCCACGCAGCTAATGAGATGAGTATAGCGATCAGCTGAGCTGTCACTGAGGTTACCTGGATCCAGCGGTGGATGCAGCGGTGGCCGCGGGTAACCTCAGTGACAGCTCAGCTGATCGCGCTACTCACCGCCGCTCCAGTCAGCTCCATGCACCAACTGAGGTGAGTATAGCGATCAGCTGCTGTCACTGAGGTTAATCGCGGCCACCGCTGGATCCAGCGGTGGCCGGGAGTTACCTGACTGACAGCAGCTAATCGCGCTATTCCCTTCATTAGCTGCGTGGAGGTGACCGGAGCGGCGGTGTATTCTGCAGCTCCTGTCACCTCCATGCAGCAGAGCTGGACACGACGCTGGAGGACTGTGGAGTACGCCGGACATGGAGGGTTTGTCGGGGTTAATAAATTGGTAATGAGGGACTTTGTTAGTGTTTTTTATTTCTAATAAATGATTTTTCGTGTGTGTGTGTGTTTTTTAACTGTAATTTACAGATTAATCATGGAAGGAATCTCGGGGAGACGCCTGACATGATTAATCTAGGATTTAGTGGCAGCTATGGGCTGCCATTAACTCCTTATTACCCCGATTTGCCAACGCACTAGGGTAAATCGGGAAGAGCCGGGTACAGTCCCAGAACTGTCGCATATAATGTATGCGGCAATTCTGGCCAGCTGCTGACTGATATTGTTAGGGTGGGGGGCTCCCCATAACGTGGAGCTCCCCATCCTGAGAATACCAGCCTTCAGCTGTATGGCTTTATCTGGCTGGTATTAAAATTGGGGGGACCGCACGCCGTTTTTTTTAATTATTTATTTATTTATTTTACTGCACAGTATAGACACGCCCACCGGCTGCTGTGATTGGGTGCAGTGTGACACCTGTCACTCAGCGTGGGGGCGTGTCTCACTGCAACCAATCATAGGCGCCTGTGGGCGTGGAAAGCAGGGAATATGAGATGGCTGTGTACAGAGCACAGCGCGCCGGCCGGTATAAAGGCTCGGTCACGCTGTGCGGGCCGGCCAATCACTGCAATTCCACAACTAACAGGGCTGTGGCATTGCAGTGGTCTGCCAGCCAATCCCTGCATGAGGGCTGGCTCTCAAAAGAGCGCCAACATGCAGGGATGACGACCACGAGTAAAGCACGAGTATTGCAAAATTACTCGGTACCCGCCGAGTAGCCCGAGTACAGTGATACTCGTGCGAGTACCGAGTAGTTACAAGCATGCTCGCTCATCACTATTGTTTCACACTTTTTTGTTAAGTATTTCATTCGACATGTGTGAATTCATAGTTTTGATGCCGTCAATGTGAATCTACAATTTTCAGAGTCATGAAAATAAAGAAAACTCTGTACTGTATATATATATATATATATTTAAATATATATATATATATAATGTGGATTGGTAGAGATGGGAGGATTAGTGATGAGCGGACCCATAGATATTCGGATTCACCGAACTTGCACGAACTTAAAAAAAAACTTGGATTCGGCAGCCAAACTTGACCCCAGACAACAAACCCCATACAAGTCAAGTGGGGACAAGAAGTTATTGGCTGCTAAAGGGCTGTAGTAAGTGCTAGGGGGCTATAAATGGAAGTTAAATGGTAGTAAAAGCAGGATAGTTATACATATTGTGTTTCCAGATGGATCACACGGCAGTCAGACTCTCTTCCGAGCCCACTAAGGTTCATTAATAATTACTGCTCCCCCTGCCCACCCTCTGTGTCAGTGTCTGTGAAAAGATGCACGCTGCAATACAAACCCTCCACCCTGTGTCCGCATCTGTGATTGGTTGAAGGCAGTTTTCCATATGGTAGTGTAAAAGAAAATAAATATTTTTTTAAAAAAATGATGTAAGCTCCGTATTTTGATAGCCAGCACAGATAAAAACAACACCTACAGGCTGTGAGCTTTACCATGGCTGGATATCAAAATAATTTAAAAAAAGCTTAAGGTCCCACTCATTTTTTTATATCCAGCCATAGTAAAACAGACAGCTGGTATTATCAGGATTATTTGGCCCTTCTCAGTCTAAAAATACCAGCCTGCAGCTGCCAAGAATTGACAAATCACATTACATGTGCCAATCCTGGTGTTTACCTGGCTCATACTGATTGCCCTGGTGTGGTGTTAATTGGGGTAATGTTAGGGGTTAATGACAGCTGTGATTTGTCAAAAATGACAGCTGCCATCAAGCCCTGGATTAGTAATGGGAGGCGTCTATGAGATATCGCCATAACTATTGCTGTAAGTGAAAAGAAATAAACACAAAACAGAGAAAAAATACTTTACTTGAAATAAAATTCACATACCCTCTTTCACCCCTTTATAAATACCCTTTTAGATCTGATGTAATGCATAAGAAGTCCCACAACGATTTACAGCTCTGCTACATTCAGAGGCTGCAGAAATGGAAAACATGTCCACTCTCTGCAAGCTCCGTGTATCACTGACAGCCAAGGGGGACCCGGCTGTTGAGCAGGTGATGTCAGTCAGTTCACTCGAGGTCACATCGGGGTTCCCATGGTGTAAACTCAGGTGACTTGACTGCCCGACTGTCGGACTGTGGGACATGGTCTTGACCCACAATCCAACAGTTAAGTCACCTGAGGTCACACTGCGGGCTGACACACTGCCCTCAGTAAAAGTGGAAGCCGCTGCGGGACTGTCAGTTTGCGGCTCATGGCTGTGTTCCACAGTCCGACATTCCAGGAGCACTTTCATGACTTAGGTTAAAAGCCAAACTACACACGGTAGTATTATTCAATTTTTTTTTTTTGTGTTCACTACATCTGATCAAGCAGCTCACACTGGATTTAGCACCGAGCATACCACGAGCAAAGTGATGCTCGCGCAAGTGTTTTGCATATGTAAAACACCCAAACTATGTGTTTTTTTAAAGTCTGTGTTTGGTACGAACACCAAAGCTTGGGTTCACTCATCTCTACCACTCGTACTTTGCTGCATCTATCACACATCTATGCCCTATCAAAAAAAAATGTCAAATGTCTGTAACGCCCATGCTCCTGTTCCCCTCCCCCGTCGAGGACATCAGCATTCTCACCTGTCTGGGCATCCTGCTTGGGAGATCCCGGTCCCGTCTCATACTGTGGCATCCTAGAGCATCTGTCTACCTTGCAGAGATCCAGTCTCTGCCAGTAGGGCATGCCTGTGGTCACGTCTCTTTTCTTAAAGGGCCAGCGTCCTCCTAAACTTGGAAGTGCTTCCCAGGTCAGTTGGGAAGCTGTAGGTACTTCAGGCACCCTAACCCTATGCTAGGTGCCTGGGTAATGAGTTTAGTCATTACTGGTTGCCAGGTCCCCTAACATTGTGCTGCTGTTGATGTTCTGTAGTGTTAGACATTTCTTACCCCTGTCTGTACTACAGAGTGTTGCTGCTGCTTGCACTACCTGCTGCCGCCTCCACATCAGCCGCTACCATGATACTTGTTGCTATGATGTATCATCACCAGCCGCTGCCATCCATCCAACCATTCATTAATCCGTACCAGATGGACCCTCTGTACCAGCTGCTGCCGCAAATTTACTCTCGTTCCCATACCCCTGGGGAAAGCCAACACAACACCAGTCTTCCGAGTGCCACCCAGACCCAATCTGCAGCGTAACACCTCCACCATCAGGAGCTCTGGTGAAAACCAGGTTTAGGTCCATAGTTAAGCCTCTCTGGGTTTTCTGTGTGGTGTGCAGCTTAGACATTGCTATGCTCACCGGGTGAGCAGGGATTTAGTGTGTCCACTAAATCCCTGCTCACCCGGTGAGCATAACAATGTCTTCTGAGACCACCCCTTTTTAAATGGTTTTCCAGAAGAGACCAAATGTGATTAGTGAAAATCTGGCTAACGTAACATCTGAGAAGTTAACAAGGTTGTGCCTTGTACTGCCATTTCCTTTCAATGCAGCTCTATTCACTTTAGCTGTAGTACCAGACACAGCCACATAACCATGGAGGGCGCTGTTTCTGAAGGTGTCATGGCTTTCTTGCTTTTGCAGTCCTTTCTTTTCCATGCGTAAAACCTCCACTGCCTAAACGCAGGCAATCAATATTTATTGACCAGAAAACACCCTTAATTGCCTATCTGCTATATTGCAGTAATAAGACATATAAGACCATTTTATACCTAGTCTTGTCTGTTTTTAACACATGGGCCTAAAGTACATTTATTTAACTAATTTTTCAGCTTCAACTTGAATAATTAGCCTTTACAATCTAATCATCTCGAAAATGAATCATTATCTGGCATTCTACAAAGAATACTCTTGACCTTCAGAGGAAAAGGTCGTCCTCGCCATTATACTCTCCTCGGAAACCTAAAAGTCTCGGAATTTAGAACTTATTATATATGACTTTGCTTTTTCTTCCCCATTGAGAATAATGAAAGGAAAATAGTTTTTTAAAGTTTCTTAAGATCTTCAAAAGACTAAATAATATTTCCATTTCTGTATTTCAGACTTGGACATCAATGGAGATATTTCTCTGTTTTTGTTTCATTTGAAATATGTATTCACAGAAGTGTGTTAAGAGATATTTCTTTGCTATTGAAACTTTTTTTTTTTTAAGCATCGTACGCTTTTAAAAGTCACTGGAACAAATAATAAAGAAAATAAATAAATAAAATTACAGCTACGTTAGGATCCTCCTTCCATCTAAAATGAACACCTTTGGCCAATCTTGAGGTCACCATAGTATGTATGACTTGTGCTCCATAAACCGGTGCTCTGTCTCTTCTGTATAAAAAATACCTTTTTTTTTCATGATTGAAGGATGGTATGGATGCCGGGCCATGGGGGCTCCACACTTCATCGCCAGAGAGTGTCAGTTTTTTCGTGACTTTGGGCGAGATGTGCGACACTTACTGTTTTCTTCAGTTGGTGGCCATCACCCTGTAGACACAGGGTCACTTTTGACTTTTAGCATTGATACTTCCAAACTTCTGTAATGATGGGCCAGGGGCGCCTCTGACCTTGTAGTCGTGGCCCTGGAGGATTGGCTTACCCCTGGCTCCACCATTACTGGAAAATCAGGCTCTGTTCTTGTGGGGCAGTGTGTGACGGCGCCTTCGACGGATGGTGCACAAACAGTCCTCAGGCAAAAGCTGGTGATAATAAAAGATGACATTTATTGGCACAATACAATCCGGTCAGCAGAATTCGGCACTTTCTGTGGAGCTGGGGACAACCTGCCCAAACGCGCCCTCTGGTGGGGATATGCCCTGGGTACTCCACTTCTCCGGGCTCCCACTCCTAGATCAAGCACACACCGGACCCACACCAGCGGATTCAGACCTTGAGGTTACGTTCCCCTCCGTTGCTCCGGCGTCCCCTGATGTTCCGCTCACACACACTGCCACCGATGTTCACACACTGCTGTCCCGGATCTCCTCTCCCCACACACACACAGACCTTCCCTAGACATCCAGCCGACTCCTCCTTCCCCGGTGGCAACAGCCGTCCCACCCGGCCACTAGGGGGTGCCCTAACACTACAACATATTACAATACACTTTTATTAAAACAGCTTTAACAATTCCGGATTAACCCTGTTGTTACTGGTAGGGGGTAGGCCCACCCACTACATGCCTCCCCTCTTAAAATCCGAGCCTCCCGGCAAGGCTCTACTTATAAAAACATGTGACTTCAACAAAGAACATAGCATAAAAGACTACCCTTCGGCCCAGTCCACAATGGGCGACGCAACAGCGCTCCCGGTCTTGTGATGGCGCCCGGAGGCTCAACAGTGCTCCCGGTCTTACGATGGCGCCCGGAGGCTCAACAGCGCTCCCGGTCTTACGATGGCGAGCAGCAGGCATATCAACTGCAAACTTTCACAAAACTTTAAACTTTGCCGGTCGAACAACATTACCGGTCTTTATGAACCAGCCAGCTGGAGCGACCTGTTCCGGAGGCCAGGACCGCTTCCACTCCTCCGCCTGTGCCTGTATGTATGCACCCAGGGACTGTCCAGGTTGGCGGCGGACTCTCCGGAATGACACGGGGGCAAAAGGTGGCTCTGCTGGCATAGCTTCTTCAGCTCCCGGCGGGGGTGATGGCGTCGCTACCCGGGATGGTGGTGGCGCGGGTGGCGGCGCGTCCAGGACTATGACCGGTCTGTTGGTCACATTCTGACTCACCGCTACCACCGGAGCAGCTCTTTCCCTGTCGGCGGTCGGGCCAGATGGTGTTTCCGGTGCAGCTGCCAAGGTGCGCCTGGAAGGAGGGGCCGCGGTCGGTACCGGCTTTGAGTGGCTCCGGCGTCGTTCCTGTTGTTCCTCCCACTCCAGCTCTTGTTGCCACTGGGCCTCTTCCCGGGCGGTCGGCATCCGAGTGACCCCCACCGCAAACAGGCCGCGACTACCGGCATCGGGCAAAAATTGGACCTTCTCGCCCGGATACAGCGTGTGGAGCCTTTTCGGCAGCCCCTCTACGTCTAGATGGACCCGGTTGTAGAAGTAGTCGTCCCCGGTGTTTGCCTCGCGGATAAACCCGTAGCCCTCCTGCTGGTTAAATTTCACCACTATGCCAGTGGTGAATTGCAGGGCCAGCTCCTCACCGCCGGGACCGGACAACATTTCCCGGACAATGGTTTCGGCAAGCAGGCGTTCTCGGACAGGGTCGGGTACCGGGGACGGAGCTCTGGGGTGCGGTACGGTGGACGGGACGATCACCGGATCCCAAACGAAGCCCAGGTGGTCTTCCTCCAGGCGCTCGGCAAACACTTCGGCCGACTCCCCGGATGGAACAGGGGGTATGGCGGCGGTGGCGCCAGGCTGTGGTGTCTCCCAAGGGGAATACGTAATCCCCGGAATCCGGTCTCTCACTGGTGGCTGGGTGGCATACGTTGCCCGCACCTCAGTAATCGTACCTCCGGTCTTCGCATCCCAAGTGGTCTTCCAGGTCACCTTCTCAGGACGCGTGGAACCTCCCGGTCCAGTCGGAAGGTCCACTAGTGAGGCCTCGCTTGCGGCAGCAAACTTGGGACGCCCCCGGCCTAGGCTTACCAGAGCCATGGTGGTGGCAAGCTCTTCGGGTTGTCCGGAAGTCTCCATCTCTGTCTCCGATCGTTGTCCTAACAATGGCGGCGGCGTCAAAGCTGAGGCTGAGGAGAGAGAAGGCGGGTCTTCGTTTCCCGCTCTTAAACAGATCCCTCCCCCAGCCTCACGCATCATCTTGACTCCTCCGCGGCGCTACTTCTTTTTCTTCCGAACACCGCCTACTTCGTATGTCTTCCTCAATGCCCTGGGACTGGCGCCTCCCCTCTTTGGGCGGAGTACTCTGTACCTCTTCTTTGGCACCGGCCAGCCCCAGGCTCTTCTTTTGGCGCCGGCTTTTCGCGCCTTTTCTTCGTTTTCTTCCCACCAGGGGACTGGAAATCTTCTCCCGTAGTCGGGATCCTGTGCCCCAGGCACCACCTGATCTCCAGCTTCATGGGTCCCTGGCAGGGGACTCGCATCCTGCCGACTACGCCACATGTAATGATGGGCCAGGGGCGCCTCTGACCTTGTAGTCGTGGCCCTGGAGGATTGGCTTACCCCTGGCTCCACCATTACTGGAAAATCAGGCTCTGTTCTTGTGGGGCAGTGTGTGACGGCGCCTTCAACGGATGGTGCACAAACAGTCCTCAGGCAAAAGCTGGTGATAATAAAAGATGACATTTATTGGCACAATACAATCCGGTCAGCAGAATTCGGCACTTTCTGTGGAGCTGGGGACAACCTGCCCAAACGCGCCCTCTGGTGGGGATATGCCCTGGGTACTCCACTTCTCCGGGCTCCCACTCCTAGATCAAGCACACACCGGACCCACACCAGCGGATTCAGACCTTGAGGTTACGTTCCCCTCCGTTGCTCCGGCGTCCCCTGATGTTCCGCTCACACACACTGCCACCGATGTTCACACACTGCTGTCCCGGATCTCCTCTCCCCACACACACAGACCTTCCCTAGACATCCAGCCGACTCCTCCTTCCCCGGTGGCAACAGCCGTCCCACCCGGCCACTAGGGGGTGCCCTAACACTACAACATATTACAATACACTTTTATTAAAACAGCTTTAACAATTCCGGATTAACCCTGTTGTTACTGGTAGGGGGTAGGCCCACCCACTACACTTCCAATCCATCTACTTCCTCCTTCAAGATAGAAAAGTTTTCCCCTTAGACCCCTTTATAGCTTCTCATACAGCCAGATCAGATCTCATACTTTGCACTGACGAGGGACAACCATCCCGAAACACTATGTCTGCAAATTGAAGTTATGATCTGGCATAGATCCTAAGTCATATGACAAGGCTCGTTAAAGGGTCACTTTTGACTTTTAGGATTGCTACTTTCAATAAGTGGCACTAGAGTTTTTCTCCTTCCTCCCTGAAGAGATAATTTCCATATTTCCCAGAGGAGCATTGCAGCTATAAAGGGGGTTTTACACGCTGCGATATCGCTAAGGAGATATCGTCGGGGTCACGGTGTTTGTGACGCACATCCGGCGTCGTTAGCAAGATCACAGCGTGTGACTCCTCTGAGCGACCGTAAATGATCGAAAAACAGGGAAAAATCGGTGGTCATGGACAGGTCGTCATAAAAAAAAATATCGTTTTCTGCTCAGTAGCGATGTGGTTCATCGCTTCTGCGGCACCACATATCGCTGTGTGTGACACCGCAGGAGCAACAACCATCTCCTTACCTCCGTCCACCGGAAAAGGAGGAAGGAAGGAGGTGAGCGACACGTTCTGGCCGCTCATCTCCTCCCCTCCTTTTCTATTGGGCGGCGGTTCATTGACGCTGCTGTGACGTCGCTGTGAAGCTGAACGAACCCCACCCTTAGAAAGGAGGCGGTTCGCCGGTCACAGCGACGTCGCAGGGTAGGTATGTGCGTGTGACGCTGCCGTAGCGATAATGTTCCCTACGGTAGCAATCACCACATATCGGCCGTACGATGAAGCGGGTGCTATCACTCTCGACATCGCTAGCAATTGCACAAACTAATGACAAATAGAATAAGGCAAGCGGTGGGGGGGTGCAACCACCTCCTACATGATAATGAAAAAAGCATTAATCAAGTGAGAAACGGCTGACGCGTTTCAGTCAACGTGTCTTTCCACCTTTGGCTAGCTCATGGCTATGAGTACAACATGTAGCCATGTATAAGAGATTTCTTGCTTGCCTGATGTTTTTTAATTGTTATGTAAAGAAATAATGCACTCTCTGAAACATGAGGTATGTGATTTTTTTTTTCCTGAAGAAGGAAAGGGCACACTCCGAAACAAATGGTAAGTGATTTATGCATGAAGAAGGAGAGGGCACTCTCTGAAACACGTAGTATATAATAATAATATTTATTCATTTATATAGCACTATTAATTCCACAGCGCTTTACATACATTGGCAACACTGTCCCCAGTGGGGCTCACAATCTAAATTCCCTATCAGTATGGTTTTGGAGTGTGGGAGGAAACCCACGCAAACACGGGGAGAACATACAAACTCTATGCAGATGTTGTTCTTGGTGGGATTTGAACTCAGGACCCCAGAGCTGCAAGACTGCAGTGCTAACCACTGAGCCACCGTGATTTTGTTTCTGAAGGAGAGAGCATGGTATGTGATTTTTTTCCTAAAGAAGGAGCGGAGACCCTCTGCATCCCGTGGCATGTGATTATTTTTCTTGAAGAAGGAGAGGGCACTCTCCAAAACCTGTGACATGTGTTTTCTTCCTGAAGAAGGAGAGGGATCTCTCCCAAATGCAAGGTATGTGATTTTTCCCTGAAGACGGAGAGGGCACTCTCCGAAACGCAAGGTGAGACGGGGTCCTTCTCCCATATCACACAATCAACAGAGCGAGAGATGGCTGTACAATCCAAAGAGCATTTATTACAAGCAAATCAAATGGTCCATAACATAATCCACAAAACAGAGGGTAAAATTAGTCCAGCGATAAATGTCCAGGTCTCTCTGAGAAGTCAGTTTCTCCCAGAGGATCAATCCTTCTCTCTTCAAGTTCTCCAAACAGACTGCCAAATCCCCCAGGTAATTCGAAGGCAGGAGAAAAGCAGGTTTAAATACCGCGCCAAACCACAGGAGTCCAGATGTTGTTAGTAAATCCCTTTTCTTTATTTACATATCCGTCCCCTTCCTCAGGACAACGTACAGAGAATACTATACTCTATTATAGAGTATATATCTAGAATTGTCTCCTCACTGCGGGACCGCTGCCTCCCACGCTATCTTCACCTCATTTACATGCTTGATAGGGGTTGTGACTGGCACAACCCCACCAGGTGAGTGTTCCTGCTAACATCCACCCCCATGTGTTTTACCAGGTAAGACCCTATTTGCGTCTTATCTTTCCACAGCTTTCTTACCGTTTAAATCCCCCAGGTAAGCAGAGAGTTTACAGTAGGTGGATCCCAGGCCCCTTCCCCCAGAATTAGGGCCAGGAACACTACAGGGAGTGATTACCTACAGACAATACAATGTACACACAAGCAATACAAATAATGGACAGTGAACTATGCCTAAACATTAACCCACACAAAATGGTACATGTTAGGGCCAGATGGACGGGTAGACCCTGGAGGTGGATCCACTGGGCTGAACTCCCGGATGAGGGAAAGGAGTCCGGCAGCCGGAGCACTGTAGGTAGCAGGACAGTCCGTGCACTGGGAGAATACGGAGAAGTCCCTGGGACCACGAGGTCACTGATGGTGGTCCGGGTGACGGATCTCAGGTTCGGAAGCCGTGATGGTGTCAGGCGGGGTCCGGAACCGTTGGAGCGAGATGACGGGTCACCGCAGGGATCCGAGATGGTACGGACTGTCAGGATGGCAGATGGGCAGCGTTCGGGGTTCGAGGTACCGCAGGACCGGATGGCGATGCAGGATCGGCTCTAGAAGATAGAGAGGTAAGTATCTCACAAAACACAAGGAGACCTGACTCCTAGCTTGGGAAAACACGAAGATCAGGCCCCGCCCCCTTGGACAATATCCCCTTTATACCCTGTACCTGTTCTGCATCATTTCCTGTTAATGGACGCTGGCCCTTTAAGAAAGGGTCAGTGACCGCGTGCGCGCCCTAATGCGCATGCGCGCGGCCCGGGTGCCAGAAGCCAGGGAAGGAAGCTGAGAGGAGGACGCAGGGGAGCCGGCCAGGACCTGGGAAGCCGTCGGACGCCGGGATCGGAGACCAGGGGGCCTGGGAAGGACGGGCACCGGAGGCTGGAGAGCGGGGAGCGTGGCAGGTGAGCCGGGGAGCGGAGCTGAGGACCCGGGGAGTGGAGCAGAGGACCCGGGGAGGGGAGCCGAGGACCCGGGGAGCGTGACAGTACATAACCCACAATATCCCACCATCACACAAGGTATGTAATTTTTTTCCTCAAGAAGATCTTGAAGAGCATTTTTCAACATTTTACGCCAATTGACTATGACAAATTTGTACGTCGAACTCAATCATGCTCCCTCAAAAAGTTGGCAGAACTGACGTAAAAACCCCAAAAGTTGCAAAATTTTTGTGCAGCATTTTAAATAGTTTTAAGCTACATTTCTGATAAAAAAAACTGATAAATAAGGATCTAAGTCGAGCAAAGTGCAGAAATGTACCAGTCTCTCAACTCCGTGAACAAAGCATATCCCCCACCCTCCCGATTCCACATTATACTAGCCGTAGAGCACTTAGTTATGTTAAAAGATATTGAAGACTATGACCAAGATCTTTGTATCCTTTGAAAAAGTGTTTGTAAAAGACTTGAACTGTTCTCGGTGGAGATAAGCTAGTCTGTACACACCAACATTGAGTTTGCTGAATGATTAATCACAACAATAAAATTTGTGCGTTTGCTTTCCTAAATTGATTTTTCACTCAGAACTGGCACCGAATACTGATGTATGTAGATTAGTTTATTCCATCGAGATCTTTTTCATTGTTTCCAAGGGATATTATAGGGCTCAAAGTAAATACTAAAAGAATATCAGAATCCATTACCATAGTCAAAGGAAACATTTCTACTTTTGATAAAGAATTAACTATGAGGCAAAGTTGGAGCTTCGCCTCAGATGGCAAACTTTACTAATTTACAATAAGGGGGATAACAAATAAAATATGACCTCCCTGCTCCATAATAAGTCTCTTTTATTGAATATTTGCATTCTTCATAAAATAACAATTCTTTGCCTTTTCCCCCTGGAAATTTATGGAAAAATAACAACTTGATGTTATCGTTTGACGTGTCAACAAGACGTTGTCAGATACTTTCTCTTGAAGATTGAAAAGCTTGAGAGTACGGTGAAGACAGACTCTAGTATTGCCCAACTGTCAATTGATTCATACATTTCCAGGAATGTCCCACTTAGAGATGAGTGAAACCAAAGTTTGGTGCTCGTACATACAAATTTTACAAAAAAACAACATACTTCGGATGCTTTTTGCATCCTGACCACTCGCGAGAGTATCGCTGTGCTCGGGTAACATAGCTGATACCAGGAAGCAACATTTTTCTGTTGGCTGAGGCCCTGCCCCTTCTGGTCACATGGGTATGACATCAGCACAGGTCCTTTTAGTCACAAAGTAAATCGATTGCATAATAGAATTAACATAAATAACAGGGGTAGAGGATAACTATGAATATCCACCCCAGCTATCAGCTGCTGTCATTCAAAAAGCTGCTGATTTTACAAACTTTACTTGCTTGTGTTTCAAAACCTATACATCCTAGCTGATAACTGAAGGTACAGAATATATAGAATCAGCCTAATAGTGCCAGTATAGCACTGGCTTTAGGTTTTATAGAAAAATCCTGGTGGTTGGTGCGCTTTAACTTAGAGAATAGAAACATTTCAGGCTCTTCCAAATAAATGTTTGTGCTTTTTTTTCTCAGAATCAGCATATTGTTCAAGAAATTGCCAAAAATAACAAAGTTTTATAAAAGTGAAGTTTATCAAGTACTATGTTGATTGTTCTTATTTCAAATTATATGCATTAAGTAGTCACTAGTGATGAGTGAGCACTACCATACTCAGGTGCTCAGTACTAGTAACTAGTGATGTGTGAGCACTACCATGCTCGGGTGCTCGGTACTCGTAACTAGTGATGAGCGAGCACTACCATGCTCGGGTGCTCTGTACACCTAATCAGTGATGAGCGAGCACTACCGTGCTTGGATGCTTGGTAATTGTAACTAGTGAAGAGCAGGCACACTGTCGGCGGTGTGGGCTTCAAAGAAACGACACCCGGAGTCGGCGCGTGTGCAGATTGAGTTATCAGCTCAATGACAAGCTGAAATCTCATCTGCACAAGCACCATCTGCAGGCGCCATTTTCCTTAAGTCCACTGCTGGGACATCAATGGGCCGAAGGCGGAGCTTTTGCAGATGAGATCTTGAGCTGAGAGCTCCATTTGCGCATGCGTCAACTCCAGGTGCCAATATTTGAAGCCCACACCACCGATGTCTTCAGGATGACCCCTGCGTCACTGCTCACACAGCTTTCCACACAGAGCAGTACCGCCCGCCACATAGAGCAGTGCCACCTGCTGCACAGAGCAGTACCGCCCGCTGCACAGAGCAGTACCGCTCGTTGCACAGAGCAGTGCCACCCGCTTCACAGAGCAGTGCCACCCGCTGCACAGAGCAGCGCTACCTGCCGAACAGAGCAGCGCCGTACGCCGCACAGCTTCAGCAGCACAGTGCTGGCTGCATAGTACCTGCCTTTTTGTCACCATTCTCCACCCCCCCCGGTAAGCTACATTTGGCTTATAAGACGCACCCGTCTTTTTCCTTCTAAATTTTTGAGAGGAACAGTGCGTTTTAGAATCCGAAAAATACAGTAACTTCTTAGGGTTAATGCAAAGTTGTGCACTCATTTTCACCTTGTTAAGGACACGGCCCTCGCCTCTTGTGACAGCCACGTCTTTGAGCCCTATGTTTTCAGAAGTTAGACAAAAAGAAAAAAAACAGTACTGATATAACTGGTATCTGTCTAAAATGTATTATTATAAAAACATCTAGTATAAAAAAAAATTCATATATAAAAATAGAATTTAGCGAAACTAAAGTCCCACAATGCTCCACTAATTAAATACGTTAATTAAAAAGAAATGGAAATGAAAAACAAAGACCAATAAATACAAATATCTGAACAGGTGGAAAAATCCACTAAACTATGTAGATATTGTGTCTCGTAATATCTATCGAAGCCCTGAGATTATCAACTAAAATTATAAAATCATATTTTAATTAACCGTCCACCATGATGAAGCAGCTGGCGCTATAAGAGGAGATTGTCGTTTTTTGGGATATTGGAAACATCTTTTATTTCAAGCTCCATTGCCAAATCTCTAAACATTTGTTTTAATATTATATTTTAGTAATTAAAGGTGATCCTTCAGAGATGAGGGGTGATATAGAACAGCTTATTATCGGCGTTTGTCACAGATCACTTTTGCCGGATTGCCTATCTCCTGTGTCAACCGCTAAATGACAGACATTCAAAAGGAGGTTCTTCAGCAGCTGCAGTGCCTATAAAAACTACAAAACTATATCAGATTCTATGGATTTGAAAAACTCATAGGCGGGCTTTGCACACTACGACATCGCAGTTGCGATGTCGGTGGAGTCAAATCGAAAGTGACGCACATCCGGCATCGCAGTCGATATCGTAGTGTGCAAATCCTTTTTGATACGATTAATGAGCGCAAAAGCATCGTTATCGTATCATCGGTGTAGGGTCCGACATTTCCATAATGCCGGTGCAACGACAGGTACGATGTAGTTCCTCGTTCCTGCGGCAGCACACATCACTGTGTATGAAGCCGCAGGAGTGAGGAACATCTCCTACCTGTGTCCCGGCTTCAATGCGGAAGGAAGAAGGTGAGCGGGATGTTTACATCCTGCTCATCTCCGCCCCTCTGCTGCTATTGGCCGCCTGCCGTGTGACGTCGCTGTGACGCCGCACGACCCGCCCCCTTAGGAAGGAGGCGGATCGCTGGCCAGACCGACGTCACAGGGCAGGTGAGTGCATGTGAAGCAGCCGTAGCGATAATGTTTTCTACAGCAGCTATCACAAGATATCGCTGCTGCGACGGGGCGAGGACTATCGCACTCGACATCGCAGCATCGGCTTACGATGTCGCAGCGCGCAAAGTACCCCATAATGGACATATCAATCAAAGAGGACAGAAATTCCTTTTGTAGTAGTTTCTGCAGCAACTGTCGTGTTATCAGGAATACTGTACCCTATAGGACTGTTTCATTCCGAAAAACTCATCATTAATAATTTAATTAAGAGTTAATAGAGTAGGTGTCATGACATGGACTTAGAGAAGGTCCGGTGTGATGTAAAACATGCAACAGTGTGAGGTTTTACCAAGACAAACAAGTGGTACACTGGGGACACAGTAACAACAGTGGGCCCTATGACTAGTGGGAGGGAAGATGGACACCTCTTTACTTACCTGTCACTTTACCCTACACTTCTAGTCAGTCCATATAGAGGTTCCTTACCTGTCATTGAGCAGAAACCTGAAGCCCTAAGAGTTCCTGCAGTAAGCCCTGGCTAGTGAGTAGGAAGGTATCAATCACTAGTCCCACTGCTGCACTAAAACAACACACCAAGGGAAGGTAAAATATATCTTTGTACCGTGTTAGCCAGTACAGTTAAAAAAAAATTGTTTAAAAGAACTAAGAGTCCTCAGTGGTTGATACCTTTTAATGGCTAACTGAAAATATGGTAATATATAGCAAGCTTTCAAGACTACTCAGGTCTCTTCATCAGGCTCGGTACTGAGACTGATGAAGAGACCTGAGTAGTCTCAAAAGCTTGTTATATATCACCATCTTGTCAGCTAGCCATTAAAAGGTATCAACCACTGAGGACTCTCTGCTCTTTTAAACATTTTTTTTTTTTATCAAGGGAAAGTAAGACAGATGGGGAAAAACAACAACAGACTAAGGGTGGCTTTGCACTTTGCAACATCGCACATGCGATGTCGGTGGGGTCAAATCAAAAGTGACGCACTTCCGGCGTCTTTCGAGATCGTAGTGTGTAAATGCTAGATGATACGATTAACGAGCGCAAAAGCGTCGTTATTGTATCATCGTTGCAGGCTCCGACTTTTTCATAATTATGCTGCAGCGACAGGTACGATGTAGTACCTCGCTCCTGCAGCTGCACACATCGCTGTGTATGAAGCCGCAGGAGCGAGGAACATCAGCTTACCTGCCGCCGGTGACTATACGGAAGGAAGGAGGTGGGCGGGATGTTTACATCCTGCTCATCTCCGCCCCTCCGCCGCTATTGGCCGCCTGCCGTGTGACGTCGCTATGATGCTGCACGACCCGCCCCCTTAGGAAGGAGGCGGGTCGCCAGCTAGAGCGACAGTCGCAAGGCAGGTGAGTGCATGTGAAGCTGGCGTAGCGATAATTTTTGCTACGCCAGCTATCACAAGATATCGTACCTGCGACGGGGCGGGGACTATCGCGTGCAACATCGCAGCATCGGCTTGCGATGTCGCAACGTGCAAAGCCCGCCTAACTCCAACAACTAGTCTGCAGTCAGGCACCAGTACTGCAGCTTACACCGTTACCAACCACAAGGGCTCCCACTGCTTCTTCCACCTCCAGCTCCAGCATCCAAATGAATGAGAGAATAACCAGCACCCTCTGCAGGAAGCAGAGGGTATATAAAGGGACTGGGAGTGGTCCCAAACTGGAAACACCGGACCAGGAGTTAGAAGCTGCTGGCAAGGAAAATTGAAATTAACCCTTGCCACACCCAAAAAAAATGAAACACAAATATGTGTGTAGAGAATATGTAGAGTCTCAGATGACAATAAGAAACTCTAGTCCTGATCCTGTCATTAGTCTCAAAATACAGAGAGCCATGACAGTAGGGTTCCGTGACTTGGACACTTGGCACAACAGAGTGATAAAAAGTATGTCTTTAACTTAAGAGGAGTTGGCATTGTAGTACTTTATTTCTCCAGTGGGAGTGCCATAGGTGAATTTAACACTTCCTGCTAGGTCCATCCTGCATTTGGAAGTAGATATCCCTTTAAAACATCTTAGAAGTCAACTAGTTTTTTCTAATTACTCTAGTTTAATTATAAAAATAATAATCAGAATCAGGGGGTTACTGTTGGGGGTCCAGGAGCTTCATATTAAGCCTCTGTGACACATTCATTCTGATACTATGGTCATGGCCACAACTGGTAAATTGGATCCTTCTTCTCTACATGTGAATAATTTCTATAATGCTGTTTTCTTCCACAGGTCTAAACATTTTTCTCTCCATTGCCCAAATAAGCACAGTAGATCTTCAGAAAGAGAAGTCCAGCAATTGTCATAATGATCCTTCAATCTTGGAAGGAAATGTACTTTTAGAGTGCACTTATCATATCTACATGGTCACGAAAACACTGTTAAGATTCCACTTAGTAATTGAAAAATGACAAATATACGTTGCATTATCTGGAAATAAGTAAAGACCCCAGACGTAATTCTCTGTACTTTACACATCACATCTCAATGCTTCTTGTACTAAGATGACACCTGAATAAAAATAATAACAATAATTATATATCATTTTTTTTTAAAAGATATTGATGAAACTTTTGTTATTGACCAGTGGTTTGTTCTTTACTTAGTTCCTTACAAATGTTGTACAGTATTTTTTTATACCTTCAACAATAAAAGAGGCGACCTCAATCGCTAATGCTCGAAAATTAAGCATCATAACATCATATTTTCAACCGTGTCCTCAAATACCCCCAACAAATACAAGAAAAGTGAGACTCATTTAGCTTTCCAACATTACGAATCTGGCAAAGGACAGCCTTGTAAAAGTAATGACTTGTTGATTGTGGGGGGGACTGTTGGGATCCAGAACAATTGGCAAAGAGGGTCACTATGTTTATCCTTGTTGGAATGGAGTGGAACAACATATGCTGAACCACAGTTCCATTCGTTTCTCATGAGGCTGGTGAGTACTACAACTGACTTTTTCCAACAGCCTTGTAGTGTATAGCTGTACCTGACCTGTCTGTGATGTCTACCTGGGACCACAGTCACGGAAAGACTAGAGACTAGCTCGCCACTCAGCAGGATCCCGAAAACTTTGAAACCCTTTAACCCCTTTACAGGTATCTGGAATTACAACAAGGTCCTGGAGATCTCTGCCTATAGAAGACTGCAATCCAGAGAAGAGTAATATTCAGGCAGGGTCAAAACCAAAAGGTACAAAAAAGGACAAAATCGACAGGCAAGAGTGTAGTCAGGAAGTCAGGCTAAGGTCAAATCGGAGATGGCAATGAAGTACGAAACACGGCAGGCAAGAGAGTCGTCAGGGAACAGGCAGAGGTCAAAACCACAGGGATTAAAGTTCAAGATCAGGATGTGAACCAGAAACAAATGTGACGCCCTGGGCAAGCCAGGGGTCACAAGTCACAACACCAACATGCACCCCACATTCCCTGCAGGAACACCAAGGTCAGAACATAAATCCTTGTTGCCTTCCTCCAGGGGCTGATGTCCACACCAGGGGGTGGGCCAGGTGGTTGGCTCCGCCCACCGAGGAGTTCACAGCCCTGGAGGCGGAAAAACCAGGCAGTCTAGTCGAGAGGGAGAGTTGAAAGTGTGAGGAGTAAACAGTGGAGTTGTAGTGAGAGAAGGAAGAAGTGAAAAGAGAAAAGTGACAGCAAGAAGCCTGAAGTTAGTCTGGGTGTGTGCCTCGGACTGAGACAGCAAGGTTGGCAGACGGCGGCGACCGTCTGCAGGAGAGATTGCTCGGAGGTTGCCGAAAGGACCGTGGACGGGTGGTGACCCGGCGGTACCGGAGCGGTATACAAAGAACAGTCAGCACCAGGGCAGGGGCCTTTCGGATCCCGGCAAGGCTAGGAGTCGCCATAATTTGCCAAATCCGTCAGTGAAGGGGACCTCCGGGTCTCCCAACAACCAAGTCCCGATTGAAGGCAACAGTCCGACCGTTAAGGGGAGACACCGCCACCGCCAAGGCACCAGTTTCCCAGGGCCAGCGCCTGCGGGAAAGAGAGGGGCTCCTCCGGCTCATATCCAGGTCGGGGAGCGGGTTACCGGTGGGAATCCATCGCTACCAAAGGACTTTACATAGGTGCAGGGAAGAGACCGTCACCGCTAACTGCAGGGAACCTCATCACCGTAGCCGTCCGAGGGACCCGTCCAACCAGCCGGTTGTTTACCGAGAACTTTGTCATCATCCTTTGGCTGAATGAGTACCTCCGTGCTGTGCGGCACAGCGCTACCCCTGCAGTCCCTGCACCTCCACAGGCCCCATAACCTGCCTGTGCACCATTCCAACCCCATCACTGGGCCCCGGGACCACCAAACCCCCTACCCATGGAGGGGCAAATCAACAACTGGCTGCTCCATACCACCACTCCTGGGATCCCCAGACAGAGCAGCGGTGGTGTCCACACAATCACCACAACCGTGGGTGGCGTCACGGACAATAAACTATCCCCACAACCAAACCCCTTTCACTCACGGGTGAGGAGCGCCGCTCGAGTCCCCGGGATCCGGCCCATCGCTCGAGCCACCGAGCAGCAGCAGGCCGCAGCAGCAGCGGCAGCCGGACCCGAGCAGTGGGAGAGCGCAGCGTACCCTCCTCCGCCCGCGACACAAACAGTATACTACAAGACTATATCTGGTGGCGACCAGCAGACAGGAGGGAAAATAAGGAGGGTGTGGTGTCTTCCCATTGGCTGTAGCTAATAGGTAGTAGCTTCAGCTGGAAGGCACATGCCACCACAGTCAGCCAGTGGTACTGCAGGTCCCAGAAAAACCCAGCTAAGTGGATTAGCGGAGCCTGCGTCCACCATAACCACTGACATTGACTCATTGATTGTCACCAGCATTGCCCACTGTAAGGACAGTCCTGAAGGCCCTGTCACACACAGAGATAAATCTGTGGCAGATCTGTGGTTGCAGTGAAATTGTGGACAATCAGTGCCAGGTTTGTGGCTGTGTACAAATGGAACAATATGTCCATGATTTCACTGCAACCACAGATCTGCCAAAGATTTATCTCTGTGTGTGACGGGGCCTTGAGAGTGGACCCATTGGACCATACACCGGACTCCCTTGCGACGACACCTCGAGTGAACCCCCATACAGGGACTTTCGGGCGTAACCGCAGAGGGCCTAGATGCACGGAAGCCGGGATCAGCAAGAGTCACTGGATGCAGGAGCTGATCTGGGCCAGGTACAGGTTAACGGGATCAGGCAGAAGTCCAGAACTGAGACTGGTGCAGGTCACAGGGACTAGGATGAAGTCCAGGAGTGGAGACAGGTGCAGGTTAACGGGATCAGGCTGAGGTACGGAGGCGAAGACTGGTGCAAGTTAATGGGATCAGGCTGAAGTCCAGAACCGGAGATTGGTGCATGTTACTGGGATCAGGCTGGAGTGTGTGCTCAGAATGGTACTCGGGATCTGCAAGCAGAGACAGAGTTACACCAAGCACAGGCATAGAGGGACCTGAACAACTAGTACAAGAGACAAGCTACAGGGACACGTTGAACAAGCACTGGCCAAGGGGAGTAGCAAGTCTTAAATACCCAAGGTTACTTATTAGTGATATTCTGGACAGCTGTGCTGGCCCTTTAAGTCAGGGAGAGTGCAAGAGCACGCCCCCTAGTGTGCATGTGTGAGGGCCGCAACCCGTTAGTCAGATCCGAGATCATAGTAGGAGAGGCGGGATGCTGGGGCGAAGGTGGGTGCAGTGAGTGATTGGCGCGGGGCCGGGACCGACGGGGAAAAGGTATGGATGTGGTAGCAGGAGAGCGGGCTCGGTGGGAAGCGGAGACCCCAGGGGTTGGAGAGACGGGTGGTGAGCGGCGTGCTCGGACCGGGAGCGTGACACCCACGGAGGAAATACGGCGGCAGCTGGTGATCGAAGCAGAAGTCGTAGAAGCGGACTCTGGTGGAGATGTGACAGCAGCATGCTGCGAGTGCCATCGTAAATCAAATGGCATGCACCCATTCAAGCTTCTGGATGCGTAGAAGTCATCCAAGTGCAGTTCGATATCTGCAGACTCATAGAATGGAGAAGTTGGAGAAATGTTGTTCTCCATCTTCCCTTGACATGTGAGAGAATTGGATCACAATTAAGTTGGAGAAACATTTGTGTGTGACTCGAGCGAGGACCTCATCACATCGCATGTACTGGCTAGCGGCTCTCCTGACAGGACCGGGTCAGCCTTATGTATTTCTATGAAGCTGACCCGCTCCGGTCCGGAAAGCCACCAGCTACCAATCAGTTCAACATTATTCTATAGGGCAGTGACAATCAGTTTTATTCAGCATGAGAAAAAAAGTGCAGCATGCTGTGAGTGTTATCGTAAATCAGATGGCATGCACCCATTCAAGCCTCTGGATGGATAGAAGTCATCCGAGTGCAGTTTGATATCCGCAGACTCATAAGGCCCCGTTACACGCAACGACATTGCTAACGAGATGTTGTTGGGGTCACGGAATTCTTGACGCACATCCGTCCTCGTTAACGACGTTGTTGCGTGTGACACCTACGAACCACCACTAACGATCAAAAATACTCACCTTATCGTTGATCGTTGACACATCGCTCTAATACCAAATATCATTGATTGTGCTGGATACAGGTTGTTCATCGTTCCTGAGGCAGCACACATCGCTACGTGTGACACCCCAGGAACGACGAACAACACCGTACCTGCGTCCTCCGGCAACGAGGTGGGCGTCAATTTATTTCGGCAGTTCTCTGCTCCTCCACTTCTATTGGACTGCTGCCGTGTGATGTCGCTGTGACGCCACACGAACCGCCCCCTTAGAAAGGAGGCGGTTCACCGGCCACAGCGACGTCGCTAGGCAGGTAAGTCCATGTGACGGGGACTAACGATATTGTGCACCATGGGCAGCGATTTGCCGTGACGCACAAACGACGGGGGCGGGTGCTTTCACGAGCGACATCGCTAGCAATGTCGCTGTGTGAAAAGCCCCCTATAGAATCGAGAAGTTGGTCATCGTAGCGCCCGTACCGGGCAGCGGCTCTCCTGACAAGATTGGGTCATTTTCATGTATTTCTTTGAACCTTGCCCGCTCCTGTCCAGAGAGCCGCCGGACGGTCCGGGCATTGTGATGCGTTCCTCGCATGAATCACACTTAAGTGACACTCTGATTGAACTTTCAGAAATTGAGCTGAGTGTAATTATGATAATCGGCCCGATTGACAGAGAGAATCCACAGCCATTGGACCGTAGCCAAAAAAGGAGGATTGGACAATCTTTTAATCTTGTCACTATGTGTGTTATTTTTTCAAAAAAATCTACTTTAATTTACAGCATAGTTAAGCTTTTCATTGAAATGAATTATTTCAGATACTGAATCCACGGCAAGAAGAAGGTACCGGCTCCTATTTTCATTCAATCATTTATCCTCATTTGTCTTCCAAATTCCATATCTTCCATTAGAAATATTTGTCTGAGACCAGAAGTGACCGCGAGCCTTTGCCAAATTGCTAAACGCATCCAGAATCAAACAGCCTTTTTTTTTCCTAGTCTTGCGCAAATAGAATGTCTTTTTGATTCAATCAGACATTTGCTTTTTGTTTCCAAGATTGTATCCAAGCTATTATGTATCTCACTCAAAGTATAAATCAGGAACCTAAGAATGAAAAATGGTACTTTGTGCCGTGATCTGGCAGGAGTTTCGTGTTGGTTCGAATTTAACCTTGAAAACTGCTGGGAAAAAAGCCTGATATGAAGCATAAAAATAAGTAATGCATGAAAACTTTATGGGCTCGACATCAAAAGAAACCTAAATCTCATTATGAAGATGTGGCCATTATTACTGACACCTCTATTTGCGGGACCAAATAAACAGCATGGCTAATGGAGAATTGCTCCGGGCTCCGGCAAATACAATGTTGTCTCAACCATGTTTCTCCCTTTAAAAGTACCTGTCATCTATCCTGACATTTATATTTTAGTACATAATACCTGCATTCTTCATAAAATAAGTATCTCTGCTTAGAACTTTCGATTGTGAAGATCCTCTGTTATTCCTCCAGGAAATATCTAAATAAATTAACATGTGACTGTTATGAGTTAGGGGTCTCCTAAACCTCATAGATCTCTCCCAATTACTAACCTCATACTTGATGACAGCTGTGATTTTTTGACAAATCACAGATATCATTAATCGCTTATGTTACCCCGATTGCCACCGCACCAGGGCAATCGGGATGAACTAGGTAAGCAACAGGATTGACTCATCTAGTGGATGTGCTAATTCTGGGTGGCTGTGGGCTGCTATTTTTAGGCTGGAGAGGGTCCAATATCCATGAGTCTCCCCAGCCTGAAATGGGGAGGTCTCATAGATGCCTCCTATTACTAATCTAGGGCTTAATGGGAGCTGGGAGCTGTCATTAACCCCTTATATTACCCTGATTGCCTCCACACCAGGGCAATCGTGATGAGCCGGGTAAGCGCCAGGATCGGCACATCTGGTGGATGAGTCAATTTTGGGTTCCAACAGCCTGCTGTTTTTAGGCTGGGGAGAGTCCAATACAAATCAATCTCCCCAGCCTGAGAACACTAGCTCCCAGCTGTCTACTTTATCTTGTCTGGGTATCAAAATTGGGGGGACGGCACAAGAGTTTTTTAAATTATTTATTTAAATAATGAAAAATCAGCCTCCCTCCCTCGTATTTTGATACACAGCCAAGATAATGTGTGACGCCCTGGGCAAGCCAGGGGTCACAGGTCATCACACCCCTACACCCCAGTAAGGAACATCCAAGCTACCAAAATCCTTGTTGCCTTCCTCCAGGGGCTGATGTTCACACCAGGGGGTGGGCCAGGTGGTTGGCTCCGCCCACAGAGGAGTTCACAGCTCTGGAGGCGGGAAGAACCAGAGAGAGGAGTCAGGGAGGTGGAGGAGTAAACAGTGAAGTGGTAGAGGAGCTAAGTGAAGTGAAAGTGGAGTAGTAGTGGAGCAAAGAAGAAAAGGAGTAAAAGTGAGAGTAAGAAAGCCTGAAGCTGGTCCGGGTGGGTGCCCCGGACTGAGACAGCAAGGTCAGCAGACGGCGGTGACTGTCTGGAAGGGTGATTGTTCGGAGGTTCCTGGAAGGACCGCGGACGGGTGGTGACCCGGCGGTCTGGAGCAGTGTGCAAAGGACAGTCAGCACCAGGGCAGGGGCCTCTCGGACCCCGGCAAGGCTAGGAGTCGCCATGATTTGCCAAATCCGTCAGTGAAGGGGACGGCTGTCTCCCAACAACCAAGTCCCGATTGAAGGCAACAGCCCAACCATTAAAACAGAGACACCGCCACCGCCAGGGCACCAGTTTCTGAGGGCCAGCGCCTGCGGGCAAAAAGTAGAGCTCCTCCGGTCCAGCTTGAAGCCGGGGAGCGGGTTACCGGTGGGAACCCATCGAAACCATCAACAACATAGGTGCAGGACAAAGGGACATCACCGTCACCTACTGGGGAAAGCAAGTGCAGCCGTCCGTGGGAACCGTCTTTCCAGCCGTGTGTTTTACCGAAAAACTGTGTCAACGTCTCAGGCTGAGTGAGTACCACAGTGCCGCAAGGCATAGCGCTGCCCCCGTGTCCCTGCACCCCACCAAGCCCTGCATCACCCACCTCATCACTGGGCCCCGGGATCACCAACCCCTGCCCACGGAGGGGCGACACAACAACTGGCTGCTCCTTACCATCCTTCCCGGGATCCCCATACAGAGCAGCGGTGGTGTCAACAAATCACCACAACCGTGGGTGGCGTCATGGACAATAACCAACCCCTATACCCAAAACCCCCTTTCACTCACGGGCGAGGAGCGCCGCTAGAGTCCCCGGGATCCGGCCCATCGCTCAAGCCACCGAGCAGTAGCAGGCCGCAGCAGCTGCGGCAGCCGGACCCGAGCAGCAGTGGGAGAGCGCGGCGTCCCCTCCTCCGCCCGCGACAACCTGGCGTCACGAACAGGATCTTACCGCTCTGCCGTTGGGTAGAGGTGCGCCTTGTAACCGCCGGAGGTATCCGGCTGAAAAATTTCGGAAGTCGCCATCTTTGGCGCGAAAAGTTCCCGCTCAAGCGTCTTCTCGAGTAGTGGAGGCGCGAAGGCCAAAACTCCGCCCCAAGAGAGGAGGGGCCGGAAAGAGCTAAGGGGGACGGAAACAAGATGTCTGCGCCCAACGGAGCCGCTGGAGGAGCGGCAGTCGCAGCCGCAGTGGCACCCGCGGATGGGAATGGGCCTGCCCAGGCCCCGATTGCGCTAGCGGGAGGTGCCGCGGCCCCCGCGCTCGCTCAGGTGATGCCGTTCTCTTTGCCCTATGCGCCCGGAGCTACCTGGCTACCACAGTATGACGGGAAACCTGATGCTTTACAGGTCTTCCGGAAAAAGCTTAACCCGTTGCTAGAACTGTACCCCCTGACCGATAAGCAACGTGCGGCGGTAGTGCTGGGCCAGTTAACCGGCGCGGCTGAGCAGGAGGCGGAGACCTGGGCCGAGGGGGACCGGCTCTCTGTAGCCACCATCTTTGAGAAGCTACAGACTGCCTTTGAGACCCGGACTGAAGCTGAGCTGAGGATGCAGTTTTACCAGTGCCGGCAACGGGCTGTGGATAGCATTCGGGACTGCGCTTTACGTCTGCAGACCGCCCTCCGCACGCTAAAGCATGTGAATCCTATCAATGAGGCAGATAGCAACAAGATGTTAGTAGAGCAATTTGTGCAGGGGATGAGATCCCCTGAGGATCGCAAGCAGCTCCGGCTGTGGGCCCAGGAACACCCTGATGTGGACTTTGCTGTGTTAAAGGAACGGGCCATTAAAGCACTACAGCCCCCAGCTGCAGAAGTCCTGGAGCCAGCCCCGTGGCCCGTTGAGACAGCCCCCGTTGTGGCGGCCCCTGCCCTACCAACCTCTCCAATACCTGCAGCCTCAAGCAGCACAGTGGAAGAACTGGCAGCCCAGGTCCATCGCATGGACGGAGACCTCGCCAAGATCCTTGCTGCACTACAACCTTTGACCAGATCTCAGCCTCCAGCACAGATACAGCTTGCTGACAGCCCCGAGGATGTTCCCTGGATGCAGCGGAGAAGTGCTAATAACCCGCGGAGCAGACCTCCAATCTGCTACAAGTGCCGTAAGCCTGGTCATTACTTCCGACAGTGGCGGTTAAACGAGCAACCCCTGGGGCCCTGGGCCAATCCTCAGGAGTAGAACATCGTGGCCCCCCGGACTGGCGGGACCGATATATCGGGGCCCGCCCCATCATCCCCGTGGCTGTGGACAGCATACCAGTGATGGCTCTCTTGGACACTGGATCACAGGTAACCACCATACCATACACGTTGTACCAGCGGTATTGGGGAATAGACGAGCTGGCACCCCCAGATAATAGTATAACGCTAATTGCTGCTAATGGACTCCCATTGACCCAGGTGGGGTAGAAACAAGTGGCTATGACAGTGGGGCAAGCTGAACTGCAACACCAGGGTGTGATTGTGATCATGAATGAACCCAGTGATCATAACCCGAAGATAGTGCTGGGAACTAATGTGATGGAGCACTGCATGGCTGATGTGTTGACCCTATTGCAACAGCTAGCTGCCACAGCAGTGGGAAGCCGGCAGAGAGCTGTGCAGCGTGAGATCCGAGCTCTGATGTACCGCCAGCATGTAAGCTCAACAGGAGGGGAGATTGGTGGAGTGAGAGTGATGGATGTTGCTCCATTGACTGTGCCCCCTAGGAGTGAGATGATGATTTGGTGTAGGGCAGCAGTAGGGCCTCAGGGGCGTGACTACCCTGCCATGATGGAGCCCATGCCCTCTGAGCACTGGCCCACTGTAATGGCCGCCCGAGGGGTGGTGGATGTAAAAAAAGGGAGAGTGCCTGTGAGGGTGTTGAACTGTGGGGAGGAAGAAGTCAGGCTTCCCCGGTATGCCACCATTGCCAAGCTGCTCACCCTGGATCCTCATACCATCCACGAAGCCAGTCCCTCAGTCTCCCTACCTATCACCAGCACTTCCCCGCCTCCAGGGGTGGTAAAGGAGTGGCACCAAAAGCTACACGTGGGTACTGACGATACTCCTACACATCACAAGGCAGGGGTGTACAGGGTGGTGCAGGAGTATGAACAGGTTTTCAGTAAACATCCACTAGACTTTGGGCAGATCAGAGGGGTCCAACACCACATCCCCACCGGTGAACACCCCCCTATCAAAGAGAGGTACAGGCCTATTCCTCCTGCACATTACCAGTGTGCCAAAGATATGTTGAGGAACATGAAGGAGGCAGGGGTTATTCGGGACAGCTGTAATCCCTGGGCCGCTCCGTTGGTACTGGTCAAGAAGAAGGATGGTACCATGCGGATGTGTGTGGACTACCGGAAGATTAATCAGATAATCCATAAAGATGCCTACCCACTGCCTCGTATTGAAGAGTCTTTGGCTGCACTGAGAACTGCAAATTACTTCTCTACCCTTGACCTCACCAGTGGGTACTGGCAGGTGGCCGTGGCCCCGGAATACCGGGAGAAAACCGCCTTCACCACTCCGATGGGGCTCTGTGAATTCAATAGTATGCCGTTCGGGCTGTGCAACGCCCCAGGAACCTTCCAACGGCTGATGGAGTGCTGTCTGGGACACCTAAACTTCGAGACCATCCTATTGTACTTGGATGATGTGATTGTTTACTCCCAGACGTATGAAGCCCATCTGGAGCACCTGGCCGAGGTGTTCGCGTCCCTTGCCAAATACGGGATGAAATTGAAGCCTTTTAAGTGTCACCTGCTGAAACCCAGAGTGCAATACCTGGGGCACGTGGTAAGTGCAGAAGGTGTCGCCCCCGACCCTGAGAAGATCACTGCCATCCAGGGCTGGCCAAGACCAGCCACCGTGAGGGAAGTAAGGCAGTTTCTGGGTCTGGTGGGGTACTACCGGAGCTTTATCAAAGGGTACACGAAGATGGCTGCTCCCATGCAAGATCTCCTCGTGGGACAGACCAAAGGTGGTAGACCCCTAGGGGCCCCACTGGTGTGGGAAGAGAAGCATGATGAATCCTTCTGCCAGCTGAAAGCGGCCTTGACTGGGGAAGAGGTCCTAGCGTATCCTGACTATGGCTGCCCATTCATCCTCCATACCGACGCCAGCAATGTGGGACTGGGAGCAGTCCTGTCCCAGGTTCAGGATGGGAAGGAGAAAGTGATAGCTTATGCTAGCCGGAAGCTTAGGCCAACTGAAAGGAACCCCGAGAACTACAGCTCCTTCAAGCTCGAGCTCCTGGCATTGGTATGGGCTATCACAGAGCGGTTTCGCCACTACTTGGCTGCAGCAAAATTCACCGCTTTCACGGACAACAATCCGTTGACCCACCTGGACACAGCCAAGCTAGGCGCATTGCAGCAGCGGTGGGTGGCCCGGCTAGCCAACTACGACTTCACCATCAAGTACCGAGCTGGTCGTGTCAACATTAATGCTGATGCACTCTCCCGAATGCCCCATTTGTCAGAAGAAGGGGGCGAGGATGATGACCTCGAGGAGATTGAGTTGCCTGCATTTCACCAGCCACCAACTGAGAAGGTACAAATACACCAACAACGGGTGGATCTGGACCCACGGCCCAGTCAAGAGTGGCAGGAAGCTCAAAACCAGGCGCCGGCTGTCCGCCTCGTCAAGACCCTGGTGGAACAAGGTGCTGTTGGAATGGACCCTGCCACTCCAGCTGAAGCCCAGCGCTTGTGGAAGGAACGGAAATGGCTTTATCTACATCAAGGGAAGCTGTACCGTGAGCTGATCAACCCGAAGACCCATGAGAAAATCTGCCAGTTGGTTATTCCCCAAGCTGATGTGGCTACTGTTTTGCGAGCATACCATGATGACACTTCGGGTGGAAGAAGCTGGAGATGCTGTTGAGAGAGCGGTTCTACTGGAGTGGGATGCGGGAGTCGGTAGAGGCCTGGTGCCGAGAGTGTGGTCCTTGCACGCTGAGAAGGAAAGACGAGACCAGCCAGAGGGCGCCCCTACACCCAATCATCACACATCAACCACTGGAACTGGTCGCCCTAGACCATGTCAAGCTCACCCCCAGCAGAAGTGGGTACGCCTACGCGTTGACCATCGTAGACCACTATTCAAGATTCATGGTAGTTGTCCCCGTCAAGGACCTAACTGGTCGAACTGCTGCTCGAGCGTTCCAGGCTTATTTCTGCCGCCCACATGGATATCCAGAACAAGTGCTTACTGACCAAGGCCCGGCTTTTGAAGCAGAGGTGTTCCACGAGTTCTGCCAGTTGTACGGCTGTAAGAAGATCCGGACCACCCCTTACCATGCCCAGACCAACGGCATGTGTGAGAAGATGAATCACTTGGTCCTGGGACTCCTCAAGACGTTACCGCTGGAAGAGCGGAACCTGTTGCCAGAGAAGCTACCCGACTTGGTCGATATGTACAACAATATCCCGTCCAGGTCGACAAAGTGCACCCCAGCATATCTGATGAGGGCTCGTCCCGGCCGCCTGCCAGTGGACCTGGAAATAGGGTTGGAGGCCCCAGAAGCACTCCCTTCGACAGCTGAATGGGAAACTCGGCGGAGAGCACAATACCGGCAGATTCAGGAGTATGTGGAGAAAAACCAAAGTCGAAGTCGAGAACAGCAGGAGCAGCGATTCAATCAGAAAGCGTCTGCGGGCCCTTTCCAGCCAGGAGATGTGGTGTTAAAGCGGAAGAGGAAGACCCACAAGCTGGATGATCAATGGGAACCAATCCCATACGTCATACAACCCACAGGATGGGAGAATGGGAAGGCCTACCAGATCAGTCGTGACCCAGGGGGCACTTTGGCCATGGTTTCCTGGGACCATCTGAAAAGGTGCCCACCAGCATTGAGGGCAATGGCTGATGTACCAGTTCCTCCACCAGCAGAGAAGGCAAAAGAGGTGATCCACACTGTGATGGGTGACTTCCCAGCAGACTGGCCTACGCAGAACGGCGCGGTGATTCTTCCAGTGATACTGTTCCCACAACCTGTGGATGAAGAAGTGGTGGAAGCGGTCGACCGTGAGCCAGAACTAGTGCCAGTGCCCAGGGATGAACCTGTACCCAGCTCCCCTAGGCCTCCGCCTGCCCCACACGATAGAAGGGAGGAGGAAGCGGTTGTTCCCTCTGCCCCACTGCATAGCCCCACTGACACCGGACCCTGAAGGTCCACCCGTCCCAACCTAGGTAGACCCCCACTTAGGTACAGGGAGACTGTTCTTTAAGGAGGGGGGTCAGGAAGTCTGTGTGAATGTTTGGTTGAAAAAGTTTGTAACAATGATGGAAGCAATGAAACCGAGAAGTAACCTTATTGACCGTGATTGAGAAAACCGGCTGTTGCCGGCACCGTTGTCCCCGTGGGGACCGTTTAAAAAGTTTGCATGAGGAACTGCTCATGGACAAGCCCGTGAACTTGCAGGGCAACCACAAACGTTAGTGGCTTGTAAATAAGTTGTTTACCGTTACCGTTTTCCGCATTGCCACCTCTGGAGAGGCAGGTTGGAGGGAGGGTCCACAGCAGAGCAGGCTGGGGCCCAGCCACCAAAGGAACCGGTGGCTACCCTCTGGAGGGGAAGGACAGATCCCGCTTGGGTAACGTGTGCTGGACTTGGGGACAAGGGGTGCTGCCTGGGTTTTAAGGGCAGCATCAGGGCCAGGTTGCTTGGGTGGGAGAGAGCGGAAACCGTAACCGTGAACCGTTTTGCAACGTTTAAGAAAAGTGCCTCCCGTTATGGGAAGAAGTAATAAAAATGTATATATGTTACTGTTTTTCAATGTTATATATTTTTCAGAAAAATAAAACCGGTGTTGGACGGGCAACCCGCGGATGGTCTGCATTTTGCTAAGGGGGAATGTGACGCCCTGGGCAAGCCAGGGGTCACAGGTCATCACACCACCACACCCTACACCCCAGTAAGGAACATCCAAGCTACCAAAATCCTTGTTGCCTTCCTCCAGGGGCTGATGTTCACACCACGGGGTGGGCCAGGCGGTTGGCTCCGCCCACCGAGGAGTTCACAGCTCTGGAGGCGAGAAGAACCAGAGAGAGGAGTCAGGGAGGTGGAGGAGTAAACAGTGAAGTGGTAGAGGAGCTAAGTGAAGTGAAAGTGGAGTAGTAGTGGAGCAAAGAAGAAAAGGAGTAAAAGTGAGAGTAAGAAAGCCTGAAGCTGGTCCGGGTGGGTGCCCCGGAGTGAGACAGCAAGGTCAGCAGACGGCGGTGACTGTCTGGAGGGGTGATTGTTCGGAGGTTCCTGGAAGGACCGCGGACGGGTGGTGACCCGGCGGTCTGGAGCAGTGTGCAAAGGACAGTCAGCACCAGGGAAGGGGCCTTTCGGACCCCAGCAAGGCTAGGAGTCGCCATAATTTGCCAAATCCGTCAGTGAAGGGGACGGCTGTCTCCCAACAACCAAGTCCCGATTGAAGGCAACAGCCCACCAATTAAAACAGAGACACCGCCACCGCCAGGGCACCAGTTTCTGAGGGCCAGCGCCTGCGGGCAAAGAGTAGAGCTCCTCCGGTCCAGCTTGAAGCCGGGGAGCGGGTTACCGGTGGGAACCCATCGAAACCATCAACAACATAGGTGCAGGACAAAGGGACATCACCGTCACCTACTGGGGAAAGCAAGTGCAGCCGTCCGTGGGAACCGTCTTTCCAGCCGTGTGTTTTACCAAAAAACTGTGTCAACGTCTCAGGCTGAGTGAGTACCACAGTGCCACAAGGCACAGCGCTGCCCCCGCGTCCCTGCACCTCACCAAGCCCTGCATCACCCACCTCATCACTGGGCCCCGGGATCACCAACCCCTGCCCACGGAGGGGCGACACAACAACTGGCTGATCCTTACCATCCTTCCCGGGATCCCCATACAGAGCAGCGGTGGTGTCAACAAATCACCACAACCGTGGGTGGCGTCACGGACAATAACCAACCCCTATACCCAAAACCCCCTTTCACTCACGGGCGAGGAGCGCCGCTAGAGTCCCTGGGATCCGGCCCATCGCTCGAGCCACCGAGCAGTAGCAGGCCGCAGCAGCCGCGGCAGCCGGACCCGAGCAGCAGTGGGAGAGCGCGGCGTCCCCTCCTCCGCCCGCGACAAATGCACACAGCTGGGGGCTTTAGCCTCCAACTGTGTGCTTTATTTGTGCTGGGAATCAAAGTATAGGAGACCCTATGCCATTTTTTCCAATTATTCATTTATTTTTACACTCCACTCCAGGGACCCAGACAGCTAGTGTGAGGCCAACCAATCACAGATGCCGGTATGCCGGCAGGCCGGCAGGCTAATGGCAACCAATCACAGATCCTGTCACAGAGGGTAAGTGGAGAATAATTGAAAATTCATGGGATTTAATGAGCAGACCCAGAAGCAGTATGACACCCACACGGGAGACTCGGTATGTATAATTGTCCTGCTTAAATCCCTATTTTGCCTTTCTTTTAAATCCAGGTGGCCAAATTTGAACAGTAACATAGACTTCCCTGCGATATCTGTGTTCGGGGACTGTGTACGGAAATTAGGTGTCCGGTACACACCCCAAACTTTACATTTCAGGTTCAACCATCACAACTATGTCTGGTCACAAGTAGTGATGGGCGATCTCCCTGATGTTCAGAATCTGGAGCCTTGCCCAAACGTTTTGTAAAGATCGGGATCAAGATAACATGAACTTGCGTCCGAACACCGAATTCAGGCTTGACAGTTATGGGATGGGGTGGAAGGGAGGGCTGTAAAATAAAGAATTTAGTTAATAATAAACATTGCTATTATACTTACAGGTCCAGTGACGCATCCTGCAGACTCTGTCTCCCACCTGCTTCTGCTTCCGCATCCGATCATTGCTGTGCCCCGGGTAACCACCACCGCCTAAAGGACCTTCCATGATGTCATAACCATGGGACCAGTCTGGTGTGAATCTTGTATAGACATTGGCTTACAGACATGTCACATGGCTATGACGTCTTAGAAGGTCCTGTTAACTGAACTTTGACTGTCACTGTGCGAATGTTGCATCGCATCACCCGGTACCGCTGCACACTCTCCTAACAGAAGAAGGTCGGCTGCATTTATTTCCATGCAGCTGAAGCACTCCTGCCGGAGAGCAACAGGCCGCACCCGCTGATACCAATGCGAGACACAAGTGGAATCATCCCCTCAATGTCAGCCTGCTTCTCGCTCTCTACAGAGCAATGAAGCAGAGCTGACATGGCTCTCCATGCTTCTCTCTCTGTAGAGATGTTTGACTGTATGGAGTAATAGAGCAGAGCTGACAATGCTCTACCTGTGCACTACGTCGGACTAAGGATTGTTTTATAATAAAGATGAGGTCTCTAAATTTTTTTTTGTTTTATTTCTAATAAATAAAAAATTTTATGTGTTGTGGGTTTTTTTACTGTTTATTAGAAATTCATGGTGCCCATATTTAACTTGGCGTGACACCATGAATTTTGGGCTTAATACCATCTGAGAATACAAAGCTGGTATTAACCCCTTTCATTACCATCGTGCCACCACAATCTGGGCCACTGGACGAGCTGGGCAAAGCACCTGGAAATGGCGCTAAGAAACAATGCGCTATTTCCAGGGGCGGCTGCGGGCTGCCGAGAATCCCAGCCCCCAGCTGCCTGGTTTTTCCTGACTGGTGATCAAAATACGGCGAGAGCCCACACATTTTTTTTATTACCTTTTTTAAAAAATAATGGGCTTCCATGTATTTTGATTGCCAGCCAGTGTAAAGCCAGGCAGATGGGGGTGGTAGCCCATAGCCATCCACTTTATCTGTGCTGAGAATCAAAAATACCACGGATCACTGGTGTCAACTGAATGTGCATCCTGTCAGTGTCCATAAGCAGATGTCAGCAAGACCATCGTGAACAGCATATGATGTCACTGCTATTTGCCACCTCTACCTTGCCAGATATGGAAAATTAAGAATATACCACTCACTTCGGGATTGCAGTCTGGTAAGAAGATTGTTTTTTTTGTTAGAAAAGAGAGGCAGAATGGGGGACATAGAAGCCAAGGATGGGGGACATAGAGGCCCAAGATGGGGGACATAAAGGCCCTGGATGGGGGACATAGAAGCCCAGGATGGGGGACATAGAGGCCAAAGATGTAGGGGCAGATATTTGCATATAGCTGTAGTGTGAACCCCTCCAGTAAATTCCTCTGGGGGCTCTAGACACCCCTGACCAACCCTGAGGGGACAGGATTCTTTATTACATTTAATCACTGGAGTATGAATGGAAAGGTGATGACATCGGATTTAGGCCTCAGTCAGACAGTCCTTAGTTACCCCTCTCCACCCATAGCAGTTTTTAATTGCAATGAGATGACACACAGTTAGGGTCACAGAGCTAGGGACCCCAATATAGAGATATGCCTTGACGAGGCCTTGGGGCTCAGTTACATTGATCAATGCGATTGCTAAATATCTCCTTTTTCCTAATATTCATGGCAGGTATGCAATTCATTATTCACATGTTCAAATTAGCAAGTAGCATTTTTCATTGTATATTCCAATATTTGTCCATATGCTTGAGGCATTATACCATTATCTAAGTTTGATGTGCAGCCTTATCCGTATATAGTATGTAATTTTTGGCTTGCACTCATAATATATATATTAGTGCTCACTTCAGTTATCCTATTCAGTTAGGCCTCAGTCAGACATCCCTTTTTCATGTAAATATCTATCTGTCCTTTTCATGGCTAGAGCATAAACCTATTACAGCCTATGGCCACATTCACAAGTTGGATTTTTTTGCAGACCCTAATTACCTTTGAAATCTCCATTTTTAATCCAATATGTGAATCAAACTATTGCATTCAGGTGAATGGGTACTTGAAAAATACAGCACTCGGATGCCATTCATGTGACTCTGTGGGGTGTCCAATATTAACCATTAAATGAGTAGAGGAAACTCGCAAATGTATTGGTACACTTGTGGAACCAAGAAGTTGCTTTCAGGATACAGCGGGTCATGAACGAGGAATGAGACCAGGCTAGGGATGGGTGCAAACTCTTTTTTCTTTATAGATTTGGAATATGGAAAATGCAACTCGGGATCACAGTTAAGAATTACCACAAACAAATGTATATACACCCGGCTCAGAAAACCAGGATCAGTGTGTTGGTCTAGGGACCCTTTCCAATATCTCAGGAACTACATAATTTACCTAACAGGAAAATTCAAAACAAGGCTAGAAAAGTGCTTATAAACTAATAAGGAGTAAAAATTACTGAATGCACCCAGGACCTGTCTCTGGACTAGCACAAAGATTAACAATCTTATTTGAACCTCTATCCCCCTCCCTCTCCCCTCATACATGTGCACAATAGTAAATTACCTGGGGTTAAACACTTGTTAACAGCAGTACAACAGTAGTTCAAGTTCAGTCTTGCGTAACTGACTGCAACTTACCTTAATCGTTTTGGCACCAATACTACTACCATGTGTGTGCACACTTTGCTTGCAAAAGTAAAAAAATATGCGCTGGGCCTGAGCTCAGGACTTACAGTACCAATGGATGGATCAAGGGAAGTCCAAAGGCAGCTTTAAGGTCTGTAGCTAGTAAGGCAGTGGCAATCACAGGGTCAGATCACCTCCAAGAAGGATCAGCAGTCCAGTGTGAATTGCATCAGGAACGGATCACCTCAGGGCAGAATCAGCAGTCTGGTGGAAAGGCAGAGGTAATCAGGGAAACCACTCCGATCACAGTTTCTGCTCTCCCTGGCAACAGTCTATGAACGATGGCACCTAACTGCATGGCCTTTATTCATGCAGCAATCAGCAAGCTGTCTCTAGCAGTCCAGGAATCTCAGACCAATGCAGTGAAAGTTGGCTACCATACTTCAGGATCCCTCTCACTTTGTTCCCCTATCTCCTCTTCTCCTCCTCTCTCTTGCTCCTCACAGAATCATCCTTCAAGACTCCACAGATATTCCTCTGATGGACAGGAGGAGACACTGCAGCCGAGCAGACACCCCTCTGATGGATGGGAGGAGACACTGCAGCCAAGCAGACACCTATCTGGTGGACGGAAGGAGACACTGCAGCTGAACATACACTCCTCTGGTGGACGGGAGGAGACATTGTAGCCGAGCAGACACCCCACTGGTGGACAAGAGGAGACACTGCAGCTGAGCAGACACCCCTCTGGTGGACGATAGGAGACACTGCAGCCGAGCAGACATCCCTCTGGTGAGTGGAAGGTGACCCTGCAGCCGCGCAGACATCCTTCTGGTGGACAGGAGGAGACACTGCAGCTGAGCAGACACCCCCCTGGTGGACAAGAGGAGACACTGCAGCTGAGCAGATACTCCTCTGGTGGACGGGAGAAGACACTACTGCTGAGCAGACACCCCTCTGGTGGGCGGGAGGAGACACTGCAGCCGAGCAGACACCCCCCTGGTGGACAAGAGGAGACACTGCAGGTGGGATATCAGCACTCTCACACAATAAAACATTAGGATTTTGAGAAAAACCGATATCTCCCTGATTGTAAAAATGTACACTCAGAACACTGATGAAGCAAGTAAAAATATATCTAGGACGCAAAAGAAAAAAAGACATTAATATAAATATTACATGGTCTTTGCTAAAGATAGTCCATTAATGGTCTCATCCAGGAAAGTCCCTTAAACAAGTATGAAGCCGCAGCATTCTTGCAAAGCAAACGTTTTTCCCAATGTTCCGAAAATGCTCTTGAAATCCTCATATGGCGACAGAAATAAACTGTGGATAATGGGATACTTGTTAGCATTGTTAGAAGGAGAAGAATAACATTAATATCTTGTAAACAGAATGAAAGTCATGGACACAGGTGATCAATCTCTGGTAGAACGCAGTTAATGCCGGAGTGCAGATGGTCTTCTATTTGAGAACATAATTGACTTTGCATTCAGAAGCTTTGTAAGCAAACATAACCTGAAGTAGAAGAGTTGGAAGCAGAAAGGAAAGCCATAAACACCCATAATTAGACTTTTTTATTTTTATTCAAAATAGAAATTAAATGGGAAATGTGGGTAAAGAAAGGGATGAAAGAGAGCCAATAAAGGATACAGGAATTCATTGTAAACATTTTTAACTATATAAACAATTACAAAAAACATCAAAAGGTCAATATTAAAGAGGATCGGACACCAGTTTACTCATTCAAGCTGAACTGATGATGAAATATAGGGTGATTCACTCTCTACTACTACTAAAAGTGCTGTGGGTTCTAAAAGAGATGGTCGACTGAACTGAAATTTGGACTGTATCTACTTTGGCTCATGAGAAGTACGAGTGCAATGAACCTTAAAGACAGCAACAAGAAACATTCTCAGGATAAGTGGTCTTACGCTACGTATGGGGAAGTACCAAGCGAGTGACGAAGGAAAAGGAAGCCCTGTGTCTAGGGAAGGGAAAGATGGTGACACGTGACCAAACCTACTGCTGGTCCCCGGGGTCCCTCACCACCCTAGATAGGTTCCACACCTATGCGCCGAGCCAGATTCCTGACCCTAGGTATCCCTAGTGCTGGGCCCTAAATAGAGAACGGATGGGATGAGCTCTTTATCAACCCCACTAAACACTAAAAGAGACACAAGGAGGACACACGGGGGAAAAATGCTTGAACTATTTATCCAAAGATGACACCAGTAGGAGTTCAGTAAAGTTTTCAGCGATGAAGCCCCAGAAGAGTACAAGCCACCTGCCTGGGAAAGTAGAAGATTGTGACCCCCTGACCAAACCTACTGCTGGTCCCTGGAGTCCCTCACCACCCTAGATAGATTCCGCACCTATGCACCGAGCCGGATACCTGACCCTAGGTACGCCTAGTGCTGGACCCTAAATCGGGAACGGTTGGGATAAGCTCTTTGTCAATCCCACTTAACACTATAGAAGACACAAGAAGGACATACAGGGGGAAAATGCATGACTATTTATCTACAGATGACACCAGTAGGAGTACAGTAAAGTTTTCAGCCATGAAACCACAGGGGAGTACAATCCACCTGCTTGTGACCAGAGCTAGAATGAACTGAAGAATATCACCAGTACCAGTCCAAGAAAGGAAGGGGTATATAAATACTAAGAGACTACTGATGATCAGCAGCTGGGTGGAAGTCGAGTTCCTGCTGGGTCCAAAAGTGGAAGAGATGAATCCAGGAGGAAAATTACCTATACCAATGAATACTGATAGCAGGAACAATGGAAAGTCAGGGAACATTTTTCACAGCCAAACATTGTGACCATCTATGGCGAGAAACTCCATGACTGTCTATCACATGAGACACATCTGTGACAAGTGGTCTCACTGACTTGTCGCCTTGTTGGCCATCTCCACTAGGAGAAAATGGGGCTTTACACGCAACGATATCGTTAATGTTTTATCGTCAGGTTCACGTTGTTAGTGACGCACATCCGGCGTCATTAACGATATCGCAGCGTGTGACACTTACCAGCGACCTTAAGCGACCTCAAAAATGATGAAAATCGTTCACCATGGAGAGGTCGTCCCAAAACCAAAAATCAGTAATGGTTGATTATCGATGTTGTTCTTTGCTCCTGCGGCAGCATACATCGCTGTGTGTGACACCGCAGGAGCGAGGAACGTCTCCTTACCTGCCGCTGACCGCAATGTGGAAGGAGGAAGGTGGGCGGGATGTTAAGTCCCGCTCATCTCCGCCCCTCCGATTTGATTGGCCGGCCACTTAGTGACGTCGCGGTGACGTCGCTGTGATGCTGAACGTCCCTTCCTCTTGAGGCAGGGATTGTTCGTCAGACACAGCGACGACGCCGACCAGGTAAGTGCGTGTGACGCTGCCGCAGCGATAATGTTCGCTGTGGCAGCGATCACACGATATCGCACACACGACGGGGGCGGGTGCTTACACGCTCCATATCACTAGCAATTGCTAGCGATGTCGTAGCGTGTAAAGCCCGCTATAGACTTGGGAAGAAATTGAAGCCTTCTTTGATGACTGAATAATCTCCAATAGTTTGTGGCCTTCAAAATCACCTGATTTCACAGCATCAGATGTTTTCCTTGGGGCCATTTGAAAGGTCGAGTGTACAGTAATAAGCTACAAGCATTACAGGAACTCTGAGAGAACATGCAACAAGAAATTCAGCTATGACCCCAGACATCTTACGGAATACATTCAAAAATATGGAGGGATGCTTAGAGGCAATCAGTGGACATTTTCAACACCTGCTTTAAAACATCGGTTTCTCATGAACCAAAATATGTACAGTCCAAATTTCAGCAGGATAGATCAGTTATTTAGACGTTACAGCAATTGTTCCGCCAGAAATGGTCTGATTGGGCGAAGACCCAAATAAGTCAATCATTGACTTTCCATAATGCTCGTTGCTCACGTTGATCTCATCCGAGCATCTGACCAGCTCGAATCGAGGAACAAGCATTCGAGCATTTTAATGCTCGCCCATCACTAATAATCACTCCAGGGTGAGAGAAGACTGGAGTACATTAGCTCCAAAATTTGGCAACTTTTTAAAAAGTCATTGATAATAAATTGGTCGAAAACATCTGGAAATCCTAAAGCCCATCTCCGAAGATGAACATTAAGAAAACCACCTCAACAAACAAAATGAAATAAACTTTAAAAAGGTATAAATAACAAATATATAAAATTGAAAAATAGTGAAAAATAACACAAAGTGCAAATGCAATAATGATTCAGTGAATCGGACCCTACGAATATTATGGTTAGACCTTAGTGAACATTTAATTTACTGATACATATTTTTGCAAATATAAAAAATTACAATAAGTATTTTTCCTACTAGGGGTGTTTTTCCATTAAGAAGATTAATGCCTCTGCCTCGATTAATTTTCAGATTGCAGATATATAATTTATTCCTGTATATCATATCATTTTATGTAGCTGGAGATTTGTGAAAACAGAAGATTTCATTGAAATGCTTTTGTAAATACACAGACGAGAAATAATGGGTAACAATTATGACTCAGTAGCCAGGGGTCACACATTCCACCTGCAATAAGCTTCTGGCGTAAATATATATATATATATATATATATATATATATATATATATATATATGAATTTTGGGGGGAAATTTTATTCTTTAGCTTAAGGAAAGAATTATGTATTTATACAGACTAGAATGCCATAATAGTAAATGTAAAACGGTGGATTAATCGGTGACAAATGGTGATGGTTTCTAGTAGGAGGCCAGTATATATATCTCCGACACTTCAGGGGGTAAACTAGTTCTTAAATCATATGCTGAATTTAGTTGTCTCTTCAATATCAGTATTTCATTTAGGTTCAGCTGATAAGAGACACCTCAGTCTCTGTTGGGAAGAACTTGGCTTTTTTTCATAGAAATGAGTAATTTTCAGCTTCGACGAGCACTCATCGCTTTGGGGAACAATGAATTCTCTTCTCGGTGGCCTTTTATTTTATTTACTTTGTCAAATAGCTTATGTAAGCATACGGTAACGTCTTATTTTCTACACATTTATGGGCATTTCCAAGAGGAATTAAATGTACATTACGGGGCTTATAATAAAAAATGAAGGCACTCAACGATGAACCTCTCAGGAAGGCAACCTCTTAGGGAAAGTCAACACTTTTTCGAGATCAGGTTTTCTGTAATAAATGTTCAGTTCTATCACAAGTTAGGTATATTGGCCATGTTTAGAGATGAGCGGACCCGTGGAAGTTCGGGTTCTCCGGGTTCAATCGGACTTTAGATAAAGTTCCGTTCGGCATTAGAGATGAGCGAACCTGATGTTCAAGATTCAAAGTTTGGGTTCGGAAACCGACTTCCAAAAAATAAGTTCGGGTTCAAAGTTCGAGTGAGTTACGAGTGCAAACCACTCAAGTGAGCAGTGCTGTACTTGGGTATGAGTGATGCTCAGTGTCACGGGGTTCTTCACTGATATCACACAAGCAGCAGAGCGAGAGATGATTGAACAATCCAAAGAACATTAATTCCAAGCAAGTTAGAAGGTCCATAAAAATAATCCACCACGCAGCGGGTAAAATAGTCCTGAAACACGGATACAGTCCAGTAAGCGATAAGTATCCAAGTCTCTCTGGGGAGCTTTAGCTTCTCCCATGAGGATAAATCTTTCTGCTTCTCTCTTGAAGTTTTAAGCCAGACTGAATAATCACCCAGGTAAGCAGAAAGGTTGGGTGGATCCCAGGCCCCCCTCCTCACAGACTTAGGGAGAAAAGCCCAGCGGGGGGTGGTTAACCTGCAAACAGGACAATATACACACAAGGAATACACAGAATGGACAGAGCATGACAATTAAAATATGAACCTACACAAAATTATACACAATCCCCATATTCCACCATGACACTCAGTCGTGTGCAAGCCGCGTGCAGTGATTGAACGTCTCGCACTGGAGGTAAAATCAGTGCAAACACACACAAAAAAGGGAAAAACTCTGCTACCCTCCCTCAAATGTGTTCTGCTTATGGCTGGCGGCATGTGGGTGAAGCCACAAACTGCCCAATTACTGGCTTCCATTGAGGTTCGGTTCAAGTTGGGGTAAAAAATCGAACTTTTTTAAGACTCGAATGTACCTGGCGAACCTCACCTCATGAGCGGACCCCTGGAAGTTCGGTTTGGCGGGTTCAGACGGCAGGTTCAGATTAGAGCTGAGCAAACTTTTGGAGGTTCAGTTCGCCAGGTACATTGAAACCTTAAAACAGTTCGGTTTGTGCCCCCGACTTGATCCAAACCCCAATAGAAGTCAATAATTGGGCAGTTCGTGGCTCCACCCATATGCTGCCAGCCATAAGCAGAAGACTTATGGGCAGGGTTTTCAATTCTTTTTGTTTGTGTGTGCACAGTATATCTGATCACGCTGATTTTACCCCCAGTGCGAGCCGACCAAACACTGCAAGCAGCTCACACAAGGCTGAGTAGCGCTCATGCCCAAGCACAGCGCTGCTCGCTTTAGTGGTTTGTCCTCGTAACTCACTCAAACTGTGAACTTAAACTTTGCTTTTTTGGAAGTCGGTTTCCGAACCCAAACTCCAAACATTGAACCTCAGGTTTACGCATCTCTAGTTCAGACATGTGTCTGGTGTGGTAGAAGATGACTGACCGCACAAAGCACCGACCTCATCTACATCAAACATCTTTGGGATCAAGTAGATCGGAAATTTTAAGCCCAATTTAGACCTATTACGTTGGATGTAAGTCAAGATCAACACAAAATATGTAAAACAAAATTTCAGAAGTGAAGTGAAATCTTCACTTTCTTGGTATCTTACTAACCAGCAATCTTGCTATTGTGACACTTTATGGTATAAACATTTGCACCCCTTATAGTTAAGAACTGAATATACTAGATTTTGTTTTCTTCTTTTACCCAGAAATTTATGAATGTCTTGAGTTTTTGTGATTTATGAAAGTTTCATCCCTATGGATGTCATCTCTATTGGAAGAAAAACTATATATAAAACCCAAGAGAGATCCATGTGGATAAATTGATCACGCAGCAACCCAGATAAAACAGAGACTGCACAATTTGACAAATACAAGGTTGAAACTATGTATTATGTATCATTATCGCCTTACCAGGAACGTTTTGTTGCATGAGAACAAGAATTGTTTGTTTTGATACAAAGTCACTTATGTAGTTTATGTTCCTTAAGGTTGTAATTACCTGACGTTAATATTTGCTTTGTTACAGTTCTGTATTTGATGACTTGTACAGTATCTCGGAGATCAATAGATAAGAAATCTTATTTCTAGCTGAGATGTAAGATAAAAGAAGTGGTTGTTGGAGATTAGGAAAAAGAGATCTGCTTAGCGCCATTCTTCTTCAATGGTTGCATCCAGTATTGCGGATTGACCTACTAAGTACTGTAAATGAGGCTGTTTTGTAATATTGAATACAACCTATGGACAAGAGAGCAGCTGAAAAAGGGACGCCAAATTTAGAAATTAGAAGCACATCTATTGATACATTTGTCACCTATGTAGGTCTTGGAATACAGACTCATAAAAGTGTGTTCACTGTTCACACATGAAACGTCCATTGTCTGGCTGCATTCTGCAAGCTCCCTACCTTACCTGTATGTTTTAAAGGATTCCAATAAAGACTACACGGCCTGGTCGTTTCCCTCCACACAACCAGGAGGATGAGGCTTATGTTGGGCTTGGTATACAGACCCATAGAAGCGTGTTCACACATGAAACGTCCATGGTCTGGCTGCATTCTGCAAGCTCCCTACCTTACCTGTATGTTTTAAAGGATTCTAATAAAGACTACACGGCCTGGTCGTTCCCCTCCACCCAACAAGGAGAATGAGGCTTATGTTGGGCTTGGTATACAGACCCATAGAAGCGTGTTCACACATGAAACGTCCATGGTCTGGCTGCACTCTGCAAGCTCCCTGACTTACCTGTATGTCTTAGGCCTGCGACACACATCTGTGCCGCCGGTACGTGTTGCCATTTTTTGCACGTACCGGCGGCACGGAGACACGTTCAGCAATGCTACCCTATTGTAGCAGGCACACACGCGTAAAACCACACGGAACGTGTGTCCGTGTGCGTTTGTACGTGTGTGCGTTTTTCTACACGCTGATATGTCAGTGTTTTCTCCGGCAGCACGGGTATCACACGGCCCGCACCTGTATCACACGGGTGTAGTGTGGATGCAGTCCCGTGTGACATGCGCCGGAAAAAACACACGTGTCAGATAAAAAAAAAAAAAAACTTAACTCACCTTCTCCAGCCCTCCTGTCTCTGCCGCTGCTGTAACTTGCTGCCGACCGCCGCTCATTATTCTCATTTAATATTCACTTCACTGCGGCCGGAAGCAGCAGCAGTGGGGAGACGGGAGGGCTGGAGACCGAAGATCAGCACCACGGACAGCAGGAAGGACAACGTGAGTATGTAAATAACCTGTTCTCCGTATGTTATCACGGATAGCATGCGGAGAACACACGTGGCCTGCATGTAACAGAGACACGTACTTACCTGCACGCAACACGCAGGGGAAATACGTGTCTCTCGGCATGTGCGTGATTTTCATGTGAGTGTGTCGGAGGCCTTAAAGGGAACCAATCATCAGGATTTTCGTGTATAAGCTGCAGCCAGTGCAGTACTGGCACTATCATGCACAGTGTGTACATACCATCAGGGGGCAGCTCGGGTGTTTAGGCAGCGAAATCCAACTTTATAAAGTTTGAAATTTCATGCACTTTTTGATTGACGTGTGCACCTCTCTGTTAATGTCCGGGCGGGTTATGCAGGAGTTCCCCTCCCCCCCACCAGCCTGTTCCTCCCTCTCTCCTGATGTCCGGGCGGGTTATGCACGTGTTCCCCGCCCCCCCGCGCTGCCTGTTCCTCCCTCCCTCCGGCTGTATGTAAATATCTAATCTTCAGAAACATGGCGCCGGAGTGGGCCTCTGCGCATAGCGCTTATCTCCGGCGCCATGTTTCTGAAGCCCGCATTACACAGCTTGGTGTCTGCAGACTGCAGAACAGCTGATCGGAGGACGCAATCAGCTGTAGCTATGATGACGTGCCGCCTCAGGACACCGGGCCAGGACAGGAGCTTGCCAGCGACATCGGGGGTCAGGTGAGGTAAGTTCACAATGGACTCACATGACCCCGTGACGGCAGTGCTGCGAGACCCGGTCACGGTAGTGATATCGCGTCCTCAGATCAGCTGTTCTGCAGTCTGCAGACACCAAGCTGTGTAATGCGGGCTTCAGAAACATGGCGCCGGAGATAAGCGCTATGCGCAGAGGCCCACTCCGGCGCCATGTTTCTGAAGATTAGATATTTACATACAGCCGGAGGGAGGGAGGAACAGGCAGCGCGGGGGGGGCGGGGAACACGTGCATAACCCGCCCGGACATCAGGAGAGAGGGAGGAACAGGCTGGTGGGGGGGCGGGGAACTCCTGCATAACCCGCCCGGACATTATCTGCAGAGGTGCACACGTCAATCAGAAAGTGCACGAAATTTCAAACTTTATAAAGTTGTATTTCACTGCCTAAACACCCGAGCTGCCCCCTGATGGTATGTACACACTGTGCATGATAGTGCCAGTACTGCACTGGCTGCAGCTTATACACGAAAATCCTGATGGTTAGTTCCCTTTAAAGGAATCCAAGACTGACGTCTTACTCCAGGTGGTGTGGGTCGCCACATTTTTTTTGCAATTACTTTTTTGCTTTCCATTTCATAAACTTAGTAGCTGAGCACAACAGATAGTTTTTTGGTTTTTTTTGGTAGCTTTCTTGGCTAGCATTACACCCCATGTCCTTGTTTTCCTCTACTTTTGCTTGTACTCCATTGGAACAAAAGGGCAGTTGCACACCTGTCGCTGTTTGGGCTCTGCAACCTTCCCCTTTTTCTACTGGACTTTCTTGTGATCAACATTGAGCTTTGCAAGTAGTCCAGCATGCTCCACTACGTTGAACTTCCTAGTCTTATAAAAGTTTACCCAAGATTCACTCCTACATCTTGAAATTAAGACTTTCTAGTAAGAGTTTTAGTTTGTTTGTGCACAGTTCTTGTCTACAGGCTCCTGGATGTCTCCTGACCACTTTATTGCCTGTGTCCTTCAGAACATCTTCTTTGCTGTTTGGGGATCCAAGTTCTAGAGTCCTCTACCTGTCTGTGTCACCGGTACAGTTACTTACCTGCCTGCAGTTTCTAGTACCACAACCTGCCTGCAATTTTCATGATATCTATCTTACTGTCTACAGCTTCCAGTTCTATAGTTACCTGCCTGCGGTATCCATTATCACTTCCTATGTGGCGCCCCTGAGTGTCAGGTGCTACAGGGTACTACATCTAACCCCGGATTCCTAGAAGACCAGTGCTGGTAAACACCACAACACACACACAAATCCCCGCCCTTTTCCCTAGACTGGGTAACACGCTAGAGATGAACTTGACAGGTGGTCACCTATAGGCTGGGATGCATTCAATCCACTAGTCAGAAACCTGGGAAGTGGAGGGGCTAGTCAGTGGAGTGAGGGGAGACGGACATTTTGCCAGACATTCCGTCAGTAGATGTGAAGTGACTAAGACGTTCTGTCAGAAAGTCAGTACACTGACAGGAAAGTGTGAAGTGACTACTGAGTAAAAGGGAGTACCATTGCCAGGGAGAGTATGGAGCAAGTGCTCACTGAACCGAGCACCGACGGGGTACAGAGCCCTAGTTTAGGAAGACGTTTCAGGCTCACCTGATAACAATCTGCCCGGTGAGGGTGTGATGCCCTGGACCCCAGGGGTCACAGGTCACTACACAACACCATACACCCCTTCCTTGGACAGGTCACACCAGTCAAACAGTAAATCCTTGTTGCCACCCTCCAGGGTTGATGTCCACACCAGGTGGGGAGGAGCCAGGTGGTTGGCCCCAGCCACCGAGGAGTTCACAGCCCGGAGGCGGGAAAAACATGATCAGTTAGTCCAGTGGTGGTCAAAGAGTCCAGTTCTGGGCAGGAATGAGGAGTAAGAACTGTGTGTGTCTGGGTCAGAGCCCAGGCACTTCCAGCAAGGTCGGCAGATGGTGGTGGCCGTCTGCAGGAGTTGGCAAAGTTCAGCGGAACCGTAGGACCGTAGGCGGTACCGAACCGGGGAGCCGATTGGAGCCAAGCACCAAGCAGGGTACTCAGACCCCGACTAGGCTTAAAGCCAACCTCTAGTCAAATTCTCTGATTGCGGTCTGGACCTCAGGGGTTAATTCCCAACCAAGTCCCGATTGAAGGCAACAGCCCAACCATTTTGGATAAGCGCCACTGCCAAGGGCCAGAGATCCAAAGGGCCAGCGTCTGGGGGCAAAGGGACTCCTCCGGCACATATATGTCGGGGAGCGGACTACTGGTGCCCAGGCATTGGAGTCAACATAAAAACACGGGTGCAGGGAAACGACAGCCACCATCAACCCATCCAGGGAAACACTGCAGCCGGCTGTGGACCCCGTCCATCCAGCCATTTGGTTTACCAGAGACTCTGTCCATCTGTGTCTGAGTGAGTACACCAGTGCCATCCGGCACCATGCCACGCTGCACCGCGACCCTGCACCCTGTGAGCCCCCCCCCATCCTACGGGAATCCAGACAGCCACTGGGCCCCGGGACCAACAGCCCCTAACCACGGAGGGGGTCAACACCTAGCTGCTCCCCGCCATCGCTCCCGGGAACCCCGTCACCAGCAGCAGTGGTGCCCACCATCACCACAACCCGTGGGTGGCGTCACGAACACTATCCATCCCAAATCCCCTTTTCACTCGTGGGCGAGGAGCGCTGCTCGAGCTCTGAGTCCAGCCCCGCTCGAGCCACCGAGGAGAAGGCACCGGATCCAGGATCAATCTCCCCGAGCAGCCCCCGTGACGGGGAAGCTGGCCCCCGCCCCCGACAAGGGGACCATCAAGGACCTTACAGACGTTAGTGTCCAGGGCACAGCAGCAAAGAGGGAACCTGGGAACGGGGAAAGAGGTCTGACATAGTGGAATGTGAAACCGGAGGGGACCACAAAGCGCTCCAAACTACGGTGACCCACCAACTACTACAGGGTGCATGGAAGTAAAACTCACCAGTTCACTACACTGACACTGGAACAAAGGGAATACCGGATTGGTAAAGACCAGCACAAACCGGGTAGCAGCAACTACAGACCCATGAGTAAAGCATAAGTTAAACCGCAGCCCCTGTGTTGTCTGAATTCTTCCTACACCTTTGCACCTATAGACTACAACCACCATCATCCTCCCCTGGGGCCTAGTTCTACTTGCGGAGAGCCATCACACCTAAGCTGCTCAACACCACCAAAACCAGCAGTGAGAGACTTTGCAGCAGCAGCTTTCTCCATATAGCCGCATACAGCAAGTGGTGTCACGACAAATATTTTATTTTTATTTTCCCTTGTACAAATCAACTTTTAAGCGACCACCAGGGTCACAGAACCGGTCAATGGCCACCCAGTGAACTATCCCAGTAATATACCGACCGGGACCAAGTACCCCAAAATTCTGGGGTACTCGGGGGTGCGTCAGCTTTTTGGTGTCATGAACAGGATTGGACTAGACCCGTTAACACCGGGTGATGTGCGCCTTATGGACTGTGTTTGTGATTGCTCTTGTGAATTTGCCCGCCATTTTGTGTGACAGAAAACAACTGCGCCACACAGAGAACGGTGGTGGAAAGGGCACGAAATAGAATCCCGCTTGTGAGTCACCAAGCCATGTAAAAATGAAACTACTGCAGGGAACCCGGAACCCTGCTTCAGAATGCTTCCGGATGCAGTAGGAGAATGTCTACCCCAGGGGATCGCGGAAACGAACCAGGTTGCCCCAGGCTGTGGACTGCGGGAGGCTGAGGTCAAACGGTTGTGCTCGGCACTGACAGTGCAGCAACTCCAGTAGATAGAGGAGCGGTGAGCGGGCATGAGTGGCGAGCGTGAACCCCAAACTTTCGAGTACCCCTTTATGGAGTTAGCGCTAGTCTAATTATTCCAAATATAGACAAAGCCTATAAAAGAAAAAAAAAAGTCCAAAAAAATGATCTTTTGGCTAACTATTCAATGAAATTATTACAAGTAAAAGCTTATTGTAGCAAATGAGTTTTTCATTAATATTTGTTTCCAATTTTTGCTATTTGCATCACTTGGCTCTCTAATAACATTTAGCACATGGCACCAAAAAGGAAAATGAGTATTAAGGTGAGTGCACACGATCAGGTTTTGCAGCATTTTGGATGCAGAGTGTTTTTGTTCTATCCAAAATGCTACATTGTATAGTACAAGTACAGTGCATGAGTTTTATAGAAATCTACACACTGTCATATGATAGTCAGCTCTGCATACACTTGGTGGCACGGTGGTGTCGAACTTCATTCACACTACAGAGTCTGACAAACAACTTGATGCCTCAGAGTTGTTCAGACAGAGTCGGGCGTTGGCTGATTCAGGTTCACTGGTCTTCAGCCCTGTAGGAGTTAATTCCTGCAGATTGGGGAGCAGGATCTAGGAGCTCAGGTTGTTAATAGGCATGCCCAGCTGTCTCCTTCCTATTTAAGGTACCGGTTTCTTTCAGTCTGCTCCGATAATAGCTCCAGCTTGTGCAGCGATTCCGGTCTCTTTGTGGTGCACCTATTTTGGTGATCTATAGTTTGTTTATTGTGCAGTGTGGAAGTTTCCTGATTGTCAGTTTACTTCCTCCCCTTTGTGTTATTTTCCCCTGTTGCCCCTTTTGTGTTTTCTTACTGTAGGGACTAACATGTAATCTCAACCCTATTTTAAAATGTGCAATTTTTATTAATATTCATTAAAATGTACCCACAAACATATAAATGAGAATGGATCACGTTATCCTTATAAATAACCAAGGAGTTTTATATACACACTCACTTTAGGAAAGGGAAGGGAAACTAATATAGCCCTATAAGGGTAGTGTATCCCTACCTAACAACGGAGGGTATGACACCATAAGTTACCGGGCGCCCCCGTTCCACGTCGGCTCTCCCTCTACCTGACCCTGATATAGGGATGGGATGGAAAGCCCTATAGTGGTGCTTGCACAGTACAATATATATGAGTTCCCAAATGGTAATACTCCTCCCTGTATTGTTTTCCTTAAGCGGGCTTTACACGAGACGATAGATTGTGCGGTATGTCGTCGGGGTCACGGTTTTCGTGACGCACATCCGGCATACTGCACGACGTCGTCTCGTGTGGCACCTCCTAGCGACGCAGTAACGCTCACAAATCGTTAGTCGTGTACTCGTCGCTAGGTTTCATAATATTGTTTAATTAAAATGGCGGAGGTTGTTCATCGTTGGCATCGTTGCTCCATGTGACACCACGGGAACGATGAACAGCAGCTTTACCTGCCTCCCGCGGCACCCGACGGCTTAGTGGAAGAAAGGAGGTGGGCGGGATGTTTACATCCCGCTCATCTCCGCCCCTCCACTTCTATTGGCCGCCTGCCGTGTGATGTCGCTGTGACGCCGAACGTCCCGCCCACTCCAGGAAGTGGACGTTCGTCGCCCACAGCGAGGTCATCCGGAAGGTAAGTATGTGTGACGGGGGGTAAACGAGTTTGTGCGCCATGGGCAACTAATTGCCCGTGACGCAAAAACGACGGGGGCGAGTACGATCGATTGTGCTATCGCACAATCTATCGTCTCGTGTAAAGCAGGCTTTAGATCAAGAAGGTATCAATTTACTGATCTATAACCAGGAATTCCTATTCATGATACTAGCACTGTACAAGATGTATAGACTTCTATTCCTAATAAATTATCTTTATGCAAGGTAGTGATCCATAAGAGTTATTTACAACCACATATGTTACAGGGTGGTATAACAGGGAGAAAAGATGAATTACTTCCCTGAGAAGCAGGAATCCATGGCTGTAATAAGATTGTTATTGAACAGGACCCGCTGCTGTCTCCCCTTAGCCTCCTGATGAACCTCTGAAGGGAGAGGAGAAACGCGTTGAGGCCTGGATTCCTGCTTCTCAGGGAAGTAATTCATCTTTTCTCCCTGTTATACTATATTATATAGAATATGATTGGAGCAACCTTTTCTATTTTGCAGTAATTTGCAGGGGTGTCTGTATCCCATTTTTCTTTCAGCTCCTGGGGTATAATAGGAAGATTATCTGAGCCCCTTGTGATATGACTCTAGGTGACTGTAATATACTTTTGGGGTATACCACCCTGTAACATATGTGGTTGTAAATAACTCTTATGGATCACTACCTTGCATAAAGATAATTTATTAGGAATAGAAGTCTATACATCTTGTACAGTGCTAGTATCATGAATAGGAATTCCTGGTTATAGATCAGTAAATTGATACCTTCTTGATCTAAGGAAAACAATACAGGGAAGAGTATTACCATTTGGGAACTCACATGTTTTGTTATGGGGTTTGTGACTATGGTCCCAGCTCAACCTTTGGGTGATGGAGGGGGAGGGGAGTTACACCAGGGCTTGAACAGGAGATGGGATCATGCTGGTGACTCAAACCTCTCTACCATCAAGTGTACCTCTAAGCTAAGGGACAGCACAAGGTCCCCAGTCTGAGGGTCAGCCTAGGTGTCCCCACTGTGTCGCTCTACTCCGTGACACCCACTGTGTTTCTTTTCTTGTTAGCGCAAACTTGCATGCGGCGTGGCTTTCTGAGCTGCAGCATGTCAATTTATGCTGCGGAAACACGAGTGTTCTCCGCAGGGAGAAGAGAGCTAATGTCCTCAGTGGACCAAACCTTGACCGAGGGCATAGGCAGCTGCATTCTCCTGCGGGCGACGACCCGCTGAGTCCATTATGTAATGTGTCAAGATTGTTGGCATGTACCTGTCAAGCTTCCACTAGGGGGCAAATGTTAAGCTTCCACTAGGGGGCGCAGGGACTTAGTGGAGATTGAACTTCTAAATGCAGTAACACAAAATCTAACCAGAGGTCGCTAGTACAACAGTAAGATTAGTTATACAAGCCAAAGTCAAACCAGGAAGTCCTGTCTGAACAGGGGAGTGAGAAAGCCGTAAACAGGTGGAAGCACGAAGGTCAGGAGCCAAGAAGTCACATCAAAAGCCAAAAGGGGAAGCAGAGCTTTGGTCAGGAAAACGTTACTGAGGTCAGAGGCTGGGAGAGCAAGTAAGTACAAAGGAGGGGGAGGGGACCGAGTTACAGAACAAGAACGAAGTCTGGGAGACAGGGCAGACAAGCAGTACAAGGGAGACGGAGGTCAGTGAGAGGTAATCTGGGAAGCGGGACGTATCAGGGCTAACTCAATCAATCAAAAGAATCAGTTGCGCAAACTGCAGACCTAGCGGCGTTCTGGAGGTCTCCACACCATATTAAAATAATGTGAGCCTCGGAACGAGGCACCACAGAACAGACCCCTCCCACCTGACTTAACCCCATCAGAGCCAAGCTACAGTCATGACAGTACCCTAAGTTGAGCACAAAGCTATATGTTTGATTATCCAAATTGTAGTTTACCCCTTTAAAAGGAGACTGGTATAAATCTTGATATAAAACATTACATTGATACATTCAGATGTAATAATGTAATATATTATAAAAAATAATGTTAAACATAAAATAATAAAAATAAATAATATAAATATTAAAATAATAAAATAATAAAAATAAAATAACAAGCCCAAAAAAATATAGAATTCATTTCAGTTCCGCATTCGATAAAACCAAGGAATGAATATTTACTTTCCATTTTTTAGAGTAAAATCAAGGTTGAAATGATCATCCGACCACAGTTATAAGGCATGTCAGCAGGAAAATGGATTCATCCTTAACCGATTCAAGTAGAGCAGTAGGTGGTCTGTGTCTAATCCCATATGAATTTTGTGCAGTATTATGCCAGTTGAAGATATGTGAAAGCATGGAGGCAATCATCCCTGTTTTATTCTTACTTACAGCAAGTCACTTTTAGTCAAGCAGAATATAATAAGGATCAGGCAGAAATACATCTTCAATATACGCCACTAAATAGAACACAAATAGACTGCTCACATTTCTAGATCAGCCGGAGAAAATGATCCATCCCTCATTCTGAATGTGAAAAACACTGAATATATCTCAGCTGCATGGTGAAAGACAGGTTTATGAACATCTTCCCGGCGTGGGTCATGTGGGCTGAAAGATACTATCTTAAGTTAGTCATACGCAGTAGATAATAGTCAGTCTACCCTTATTATTGTGTTCTTATTGGATAATCTGTCAGCAGATGTTAGGGAAGAATAGAATCCAGATGGTGGATTTTCTGCAGGAGACAAGCTCCTGCCAGAAAAGTCTTCAGTATCTAATTTCCCAGTCAACATTGAAAACTCATGTTTTGGCCAGTGGCAGGGACCGGAGTATCATTTACTGTATTTTTCATTTTATAAGACGCACTGGATTATAAGACGCACCCCAAATTTAGAGAGAAAAAAAGAAAAAAAATGGCGTCCTTCTTATAATCCAGTGGTGTCTTACCAGGTGTCACGGGGAGTACAGATAGCACAGGGGCTCCTGAGCTGACCCTAAGGATGGTGACCCTGTGCTGTCCTTTATCCCGACAGTAGACCTGAATGTGGTCAGGGTCAAGCCACCAGCATGTCCCTGTCTCCTGTTGGGCCTTGACCTAATATCTCCTCTCCCCCTAACCCAGGGCTGGGCAGGACACTAAGTATAACTCCACCCACAAGACAAAGACAAGGGAATAAACCTAGATTTATTCACACAGCAAATATCCACAGAGGAGACACAAAAAGATACCGGAGAGAATAATCCAAAGGGGAAGGAGTAAGTCACACCAGGGAGCTATCATGCAGCACAAACAACAAATTGCTGATCATCAAATGGAGGATCACCACGAACACCAGAATATCACAACTGCAAGCAAAGACAGACTATCTTTGGCGATCTCCTACTACACACCCCAGCCTTAAATAGGAGGAGAGCAGCTGTGAAAGGAAATCAGCAACCTGGCTCTCAGCACACTGCTCCAACAAGGATTTACACCTGCACGGCTGGAAGCAGTGAAAAAACTGAGTTGATGACCAGCCGAGCTGAGCACTTAAGAGAGACCAGGTTGCCTGTTGGACTCTGCAATGGGAACAGAGTGCAACACAGTAGAAGTAATCCGTGTATGTGGATATGGATGGCGCATGACACCGAGGGGGGTGGCAGTGGTGGTGGATCAGGGTCACAGGAGGCAGTGGCAGTGTTGAGTAGGTCAAAGCTACAAGCGGTATGGAAGGTGTCCCAGATGCTCGCTGCAGGCGGCAGCGCTGTGAAGCAGAGAAAATCCAGAAACTGTTGGCAGTACAGGTTCAAAGAAATGGCGCCCGCTGTTGGCACATACGAAGATTGAGCTACCGGCTCAAAGACAAGCGAAGATCTAATCTGCGCATGTCCATCTCCGGGTGCTTTTTTCCTTATGTCCGCTAATGGAAGATCAATGGTCCGGAAGCTGTGCATGTGCAGATGAGATTTTGAGCCGAAATCTCCCTCTGCACATGTGCCAACTTTGGGCATCATTTTTTAAAGCATTTTTAGGATGGGATGACCCACAGCCAGCACAGACCCGCAGCCAGCACAGAGCCTGCAACAGCACAGCACCCATAGCATTGCCACCCCGCAGTAAGCTACATTCAGATTATAAGACTCAACCCTCATTTTCCTCCCAAATTTTTGGGAGGAAAAGTGCGTTTTATAATCCCAAAAATACATTTAGGTTTTGACAGCTATCTAAAGGATATGAAAGGATGAAAGTCTTACCAACATCCGCCTTAAGAATATATTGAAAAACAAAACTTTATTCCAAATCCATAAAAAGGAAAAAAAATTGTTAAAACAAGGTCTACGCAATTTTAAGCGGTCAGGATTAAGAGTGGTTTTCTGCTTGAAACGCGTAAACCTCTGTCCACACCGTTGTTTTAGTGATTTTTCTCTTTTTTATGGATTTGGAATAAAGTTTGTTTTTTAATATATTCTTTATGCAGATGCTGGTAAGACTTTCATCTTTTCATCATGATTCCTGGTGGCCGGTCCATATTTTTCGAACACTGCACCCTTATTAAGCTTCGCATCTGGGGAGCTGATCATTTCATCATTCATTTATCAAAAGGATATGCCCAACTTTAGCATTTATTAGAGACTAGAAGGTGGCCCGATTCTACGCATCGGGTATTCTAGAATTTACGTATTGTGTAGTTCATGTATGATTTTTGTTATATATATACATATAGATGTTGTTGTGTGTAGTTACCAAGTGTTTGTGTAGGGGCTGTACATGTTCTGGGTGTTGTCTGGGTGTGGCGGGGGGTGAGAGCGGTGTTGTATGTGTGTTGCGTTGTTTGTGGAGCGCTGTGTGTCTGTAGCGTTGTGTGTGGGGTGTGTTTTGGGGGAGGTATGTTTTGTGCAATGTGTGTGTTGTGCAGTATGTGCGTATATTTGTGTGTGCAGCGTTGTCTGTGTGTGTGGGTGTCTGTGTAGGGCAGTTGTTTGTGGTTCCCAGTGTGTGGTGTGTTGTGCAGTGCGCGCGCGTGTGTGTGTGTGTGTTGGGGGGAGGTGTGCACTTCCCATCGTGCTCCATCCCCCATGCAGCGCACTCCCCATCGTGCTCCATCCCCCATGCAGCGCACTCCCCATCGTGCTCCATCCGCCATGCTGTGCACTCCCAAACGTGCTCCATCCGCCATGCTGCGCACTCCCAAACGTGCTCCATCCGCCATGCTGCGCACTCCCAAACGTGGTCCATCCGCCATGCTGCGCACTCCCAAACGTGCTCCATCCGCCATGCTGCGCACTCCCAAACGTGCTCCATCCGCCATGCTGCGCACTCCCAAACGTGCTCCATCCGCCATGCTGCGCACCCCCCATCGTGCTCCATCCCCCATGCTGCACCAGCATCAGCCTCTCTACCCGCAGCATCAGCCTCTCTGCCCGCAGCATCAGCCTCTCTCCTCCCATCATCAGCCTCTCTACCCGCAGCATCAGCCTCTCTCATCCCAGCATCAGCCTCTCTGTCCCCAGCATCAGCCTCTCTCATCCCAGCATCAGCCTCTCTCATCCCAGCATCAGCCTCTCTCCTCCCAGCATCAGCCTTTTCTGTCCCCAGCTGATGCCTTTTCAGTCCCCAGCATCAGCCTCTCTCCTCCCAGCCTACCCCAGCCTCAACCTCCCCCAGCATCAGCCTCTCTTCTCTCAGCCTCCCCATCCCAGCCTTCCCCAGGATCAGCCTCTCTCCTCCCAGCCTCCTCCAGCACGCCGTGCTCCTCTGCCGACACTCACAGATCCGATCGCATACACTCACACACACTCACACACACCCGATCGCATACACTCACACACACCCGATCGCATACACTCACACACACCCGATCGCATACACTCACACACACCCGATCGCATACACTCACACACACACACATTGACGATATTGCACATACGCGCTCATACTCACAACATCCGGAGATACCACATGCTTCTGGCCATGTGATCCTCCGGCAGGTCCTGGAAGCTCACAGCACAGTATCGCCGCCGAGAAACAAGCGATATCCCAGGATGTTGTGATTATGTGGATGCGATGTGATGTGTGTGTGAGTGTGTGTGTGTGTGTGTGTGTGCTGTTATGTGTGTGCGTGTGTGTATTTTTCGCCGCTGCAGGACCTTGATGCGCTGGTAACTATGCTATCATGGTTACCAGCGCATCTCATCCCCCGCTCGCACGTGAGCCCACACCAGCATACGCCGGCCAGCCCCAGCAATGCGAGGGTATGTGTCGGCTGGTTTGGCGGCGTACGCTGATGTGGGCTCCCAGGGGTACAGTACTCACCTGGTAGTCGTAGCTCCGTGACCGTGTCGGTTCGGGGAATGCGGGGGGGGCGGGGCCAGAGCTAGCGTGCATTGCGTGGGGGGGCGGGGCGTGGCCGAGTTGTCAATGTCTGCAGGGTGCCGGGGCGAGAGGCCAATCTGTGGTGGGGGCGGAGCCTGGGCGAGCGGCCGGCCAATCCGTGTGGGGGCGCAGCCTGGGCGAGGGCTAATCCGTGCGGGGGGGCGGGGCCGTGGCGAGCCCAGCGGCCAATCAGCTTTGTGTCACCGTAAGGACACAATTTTGGAGCAAGTAAGACAGACAGACAGACAGACAGAATAAGGCAATTATATATATATATAGATAAAGGAATTGAATTTGACAGGAATAAAATTTTTGGTAAATTTTAGGAATTCTCTAAGCCCGACGAATTTGGTTTTCATCACACAAATTGTCTAAAAATGCTGGCAACATTGATGGTAGAATGGTAGCAGAGGTACTGGAAGCTTCAGACAGAGAAGAGACAGAAAATAGGTAGCTGAGGTAGTGGAAGCCTTAGGCACAAAGACAAGAAAATAATTTTGCAGGCAAAAATAAATAGAAAAATTAAACACAGTCCCAAGGCAATATTAATGGCACCCTTAATACCCTTTCAAGCAGAGGATAAACCCAAACTATCAGGTGACTAATTAAAAATTAGACTTACCTGTCCACACCCTGGGGTCCCATGTCAGCATTAACAAGAGTTTAATTTGAAAAATAATACAGAATTGATGCTTAAAAAGGCTGGTTTTATTCCCTTTTCCTTGTTAACAAAGTCTGAGCAATATCAACAAGCACAAGCAGTCTAAAGAGTTCAAAACTATCTAAGACGTTAGCATCTCACATTCTATGAAAGTTGTTGAAACAGTGCAAACTCAGGGTGGCTTTACATGCTACGATATCAGTACCGATATCGCTAGCATGCAACCCGCCCCCATCTTTTGTGTGAAATGGGCATATCGCTGCCCGTCGCGCACAAAATTGCGTACCCGCGTCACACATACTTACCTGCATAGCGACGTCGCTGTGATCGGCGTACCGCCTCCTTTCTAAGGGGGCGGTCCGTTCGGCGTCACAGCGACGTCACTAAGCAGCCGCCCAATGAAAGTGGAGAGGCGGAGATGAGCAGGACGAACATCCAGCCCATCTCCTTCCTTCCGCATTGTGGCCGGAAGCAGGTAAGGAGATGTTCCTCATTCCTACTGGGGTCACACAGCGATGTGCACTGCCGCAGGAACAACAACGGCAAAGCGATAGTATCGATAATTGGGAGCGGATCCCCATGTCAACGAGGAGCGATTTTGGACATTTTTGCAACGATCCAAAATCGCTCCTTGGAGTCACACACAACGAGATCGCTACAGCGGCCGGATGTGCATCACATATTCCGTGACCCCAACGAGATCGCTGTAGCAAAATCGTAGCGTGTAAAGCCCGCTTAAGTGACATACTAGTAGAGTCAGAATCTCTTTCACTGATTAAAGTGATTCTGCACTGCTTTTACCCAGGTTCTAACCCCGTCACTCCTCTTTAGTGTTATTTTCTACTCATAACACATTGAAACCTTCATTTTTTCACAACTTTCTCTTTACTTTTAAGCTGTATTCTATAATATTTAAATCACTCTTTTCACAAACAAGACAATCATGTTTTTGCATTTATCTTATGCAGTATGATGTTGATGTGATCAGTTTGTCGAATGGACATTCTCTGAGTGCCCTTTTTTTAAACCTTTTTTTACTATATACCATCCCCTGATGTGCTGTATTTTATTGTGATCATCCTGATTAAGGAGTATCAAATCCGAAACGCGTTTAACAAAATCAGCAATATCCATTTATGAACACAGCACCTTGGATTTTAACCCTTTCATCTCTGCTTGCTGACTGAGCAATATCACCTAAAGAATGTATGTCTGGAACACCAATGACCTGAGGAAGGCGTTCCGCCGAAACGCGTAGTAGTATACATCTGCCATGCATCAGTGTGAACAAGCCGGTGTCTTTACTTGAGAAATGGATATATATTTTTAATCGAGTTGATATAAATAAAGAAGCATTTTTATTTATCCCTTTGGAGTCCAGCTGGATTTTTCCACTGCTTTCTTCTATTATCTTCTCGGCTTGCTGCCGTAATCCGTGCCGGACCAAAGGGGACTAACAGGAGGATATATTCAGGCTTGTCTCTGCAGTGGTGAGCGGTTTTGTTTGTTTTTTGTAATGGTGTAAACATGGTGCAAGACTCAAAAACATAACTTTGCAAAAGGATAAAGAGATGCACACAAGTGAAAATGTAAATGGGAATGATGAAAAGCAAAACTGCTATGGGAATACTAGAAAATGGAATGTGCATAACTGCTATGAAAAATAGGAATATAAGAGATGTTTAGCCATTGTATTGATCTATGCAAAAGAGACCCAAAACCAACGCCAAGGTAATCTCTATTTTTGGGGTCCCTAGCCTATATGTAACCTCACCTGCAGTTAAAAACTGCAGGTGAGGTTACATATAGTTTTAACTGCAGGTGAGGTTACATATAGGCTAGAGACCCCACAAATAGAAATTACCTTGGCGTTGGTTTGGGGCTCTTTTGCATTGATTAATACAATGGCTAAACATCTCTTATATTCCTATTATTCATAGCAGTTATGCGTATTCCATTTTCATGTTTTTCACTTTTTCAGATAGTTCATTGTATTTTTCAGTCTAGTATTCCCATAGCAGTTTTGCTTTTCATCATTCCCATATACATTGTGATTTGTGTGCAACTCTTTATCCTATTGTATGAGCAATATCACCAAGCATAAGCAGTCTAAAAGGATCAAAAGTATGAGATTACCTTGGTGAAGGACTATGAACTCCAAAATGCGTTAAATAAAATCAATTTCCCAAGAATCGGCATGAATTTTAACCCTTTCATCTCTCATTTCTCATTTATAAGAGAGCTGCCTGAGCAATATCACCAAGCACAAGCAGTCTAAAGTGTTAGGATCCGGAACCATGGAAGATCACAATAGATCATTGGCAAAAAAGGTGACAAGAGCATTGGCAACTAATCTGGCCGCCATCCCATTACTAACCATCAACACTAGAAGTAGCTGAGGGGTGAACTGACATCCTATGCACCGCGAACCCAGCTGGAGAACTAGCTATCCTAAAGGAAGGAAGGATGAATAGCTCTCTGCCTCAGAAATAGACCGCAAAGGTATAGCAAGTCCCCCAAATTCAAAGACTACGGTGATATAGGAAAACACAATACACAGCTGGATGATAGGATTAGCCAAGGTGAGGCTCCATTGACTAAATAGGAAAGGATAGGAAAGGGGCTGATGGTGGCCAGAGAAAAACACTACAAAAATCCAAATACCTCATAGTACAAAAAGTCCTTAGATCGCACGATCTGAACTCCGTCCTATATAAGGAGCTCTTGTCAAACCAATGAACAGAAAGCAGGAACAATTACAAATTCAAGAAGCAACAAACACATGAACTATAGGAGCAATACTCAAAACATAGCTGCAGGGAGCTTCCCAGCTAAGCAACAGAAGGAAGATTCCTGCACGCAAATGAACTGACAATAACCACAATAAATGACAAACCCAGGTAAGAACAAAAAGAACAAAACAAAATAAGAAAGAACAAGCACTTATCTGGGGTAGATGTGGTCTGAAGCAAGATGAGAAGGCTGGTAAACCAAAGAACAAATGACAACCGACTTAGACTGCTAGCAGACCAAGGTTTAAAGAGGCAGAGAGTTAGCAATGGAAACGCCCACTGTTCCAGCACACCTGGTCTCTGTCCAAACCATTCCTGGCCACAAGAGGGAGCCTCACAGCAGCGAAAGCATAACTGACATTCACAACACTAAAGGTTTGAAAACTATGTGATTATCCTGGTGAAGGAGTATCGACTTCAAAATGCATTGAGTAAAATCAATTTCTCAGGAATTAACATCATCATTTTGTGAACAGCAGCATGGCTTTTTACCCTTTCATCTCTGCTTTTTCGTTAACAAAGAGAGCTTCCTGAGAAATATCACCAAGCACAAGCAGTCTAAAGAGTTCAAAACTATGTGATTATTCTGGTGAAGTAGTATCAACTCCGAAACGCTTTGAATACAATCACTTTTCAAGGAATCAGCATCATCCTTTTGTGAACAGCAGTCCGACTTTTACCCCTTTCATCTCTGCTCTCTCGTTAACAAAGAGAGCTGCCTGATCAATATCACCAAACACAAGCAGTCTATAGGGTTCAAAACTATGGGATTATCTTGGTGAAGTGTTGAATACAATCACTTTCCCAGGAATAGTCATCGTCCTTTTGTTAGCATCCTTTTGTGAGGGGTTCAAAACCATGTGATTATCCTGGTGAAGGAGTGTTGAGGATAAAGAATTGAGTATCCAAAAATACTTAATTCAGCCATTTCATAGACTCAGTTATATAGTTCAGTAGATGTGAACTAACACACATATTTGTGAATGCTTTTGTTTCTTACTAACATGTATATATGTATATTGCATATTCAGTGTATTTTCCTTAAACTCAGTATATACTAGGATATATATGTATAGCTTGAATATGGCCACCATTTCCTGGTTTACACCCAAGACATGGACAAAAGAAATTCCTGAAGCCTTGGATTGACCAATCAACGGAGAATATGCAGATCTCTCTACGTCATGAAGCCCTGACCTACGATACTTGATTGGACTAGAACTTTTGTTTACACCCCTTTTACTTCGTGGTTTAAGTGTCCGAGAATAAAGATTTTCAGTCTTGCCTCAGTCTTGGTCGTGAGAGGAAGAGTTTTAATTGATTTCCAATTAATTATCATTCTTTTTCGCCGTGCACAAACGACATTTTAATTCGGAACAACGATCAGATCGGAAATGGGATCACTTGTATCTCATCCTCAACAACTGGAGGCACTGCTGAGATGCCGTAAGAAAGATTGGCCGAACTTCTATCTCGGATCCGAGGGATCGTATCCTAGTACCCACAGGCCACCGAAACAGGAGCTGATCACTCAAAATCGCAGGTAAGTGTCATATATAATGTATATGAGATTTGCCTGCGGTTTCGGAGACTTGTGGCGAACAGTCTGATCTCTGAACTGAGGAAGGGGTTGACGCTATTGACCCTTAGCGGGCTTGAATCTTTCGCCGGTAGTCTAAGAACAAAGAGACGGACCCAGACCCCATAGCGTCATAGGGTCCGTGGGTCATACGATCTGATCGTTTGTTTTCTTTATTGCTAATTGTGAACGGTGTTTTTAGCTTCATAGATAGCTTGTAGATTCTACGCTCTGATCTAGTTTTCAAAGAGTTAATTGCCTGTAGTTTTTTTTTTTTTTCTTCTTCGCTGTGACCGAAGGAAGAAGGGAGGTAGACAGGGATTGAGCGCGGGAGTTGAATTACACGCTGTGTCTGCAGTGTCTTAGACAAAGAAAGCAGGGGGGTTGATAGTTAATCCCCCCCTTGCCCCTGCATTTCTTCACTAAGAGGAAAGTTTGTGTGTGTTAGAAAGCAGGGGGGTTGGAATGCCCACAGAAGCAGCTGTTGTCTTTGTTCTGTGAAGGAGAAGGGGGGTGGAGGGTGAAGAGGCAGAGCGGAGATCAAGTTACACAGCTCCGCAGTCTTTGTATAGTACATAAAGTTGTAATGATTTGAAAGAAAAACAAGTGTTATTTCGGTTTGTATTAGAGAGAAATTAACGGGTTCATGCATTTTTCAGTTTTTTTAACTTGTTTGTTTTTGAACAGAAGTATGAGAACTAGCGATTCCCCTGTGTTGCGGTTAACACAGCCACTGTTTGTTAGATATTAAACATCAGATATTAAATATTGAATATTAAATATTAAATATTGAATGTTGAATGTTGGATAAATAATAAACGAGGCGGGAAGGGTTCTGTTAACTTAAAGTGGATTTAGCGTATTCCTCTGCGTTTTAAACGTGAGCCACTGTTATGAGCAGGTAGGTCTTCATAACGAGGCAGGAAAGGAACTCACTTTAGTTGAGGTAAGGGTGCTGGAGTTAGCGGATTCTCATGCGTATTAGACGTGAGTCACTGTCAGCGTGTTACAAACGCGGACGAGACGAGAAAGGACTCCATTGGAACGGCCGATCCAATTAAGCACTGTATACTCTGTTCAAAAGATAAATATGTTGTTTTTAGTAGGAGCTGAGAACGCTGTCGCCCTAGTTACAAAAAACGGAAAAAATATAAAAGATTGCAAAAAGTTGTGTAATATCGTTGGACTACCACTAGATGGCAGGCTGCAACCCATGTATTGAAGTTCAGATTAATCTGTAGTGAGTTTATAATGAAGAACAAAGACCTCATTCACTGTCTGTTGCTGTTTGTAGAATCACTAAATGTGTTTCTCTAGCGGTGCCTTATTGTTTTTCTCTAGAAGTCATTATATCTGGTGCTAATCATATCTCTCCTTTGTATGCTGAAATGCAAATTTACAGGCACTAAAGTATCCCTGGTTTACTACGTAGTTCCAGCCACTCCCAGTACACCCAGGGAGTCACAACATGGATGCTGCACCCGGAAGTCAGGTGCCTGGAACTTCCTGTGGCAGCCGTCTTGCTACACCCACTGATGGCAGTACACCTCATAAGCCACACCCCTCGCAATGGCTCTTTGTTCAAAGCTCTCCACCCATCCCTGGTGGGAGGTGTTCTCTGGTATATATGACTAACACATTTGAATAAGCATAAATAGTATATTTGTTTACTCAGCTATCCCATAAATGCAAGTCAAAGATAAGTAAGTGAAACTTTTACAGAATTTTCTGTTCACATAAAATCAATTGGTATTTTAGAAGTCCTGCAGCATTATATCATAAAATAAAATAGAGGAAGGTAAATATATATATCTTTGTACTGTGTTAGTTAATTTAAAACAAAAAATTGTAAACGACTTACCCCTACTGATGTCAAAATGTATCAAATCCATTTGTAAAAAAGGAATTAGGAAAAATGTATAATGCATTCTATGTAGATATGGGTAATGAATGTGTTCACTGCTACGTCTTTGTTATAACAAAGGATGAGTTTTTTTCTTCTTCCTGTCTCGCTTTTAAGAGACAGGGATGGAATGTGTCTTGATGGAATGTGTCTTTCTCCAATAGTGACGTGAGTTTGGTTTAACCCTTAGAGTTCAGGATTTCACATTTTTAGTTTGCTGTTTATACCTGAATAGGGAATATTAAATTTTATGGGATGTGCGATATAATTTGTGTTGTTTTGTGTTTAATGGCGATTTATTTGAACAATATATTTTTATTTTGTGACTCTATCACCTTTTCTGTTTTTACGATTATTTCTAAACCATTCATATATTTTTTGCCAGTTAGTCGCCCAGTCACAGCTGTCATTTCATCATGTCTCAGTCGTTTCTACTATGAAAGGTTTTTCTTTTCTTTATGGATACAGTGTTGTTTATTGTAAAGTTTTAAAATTTCCCAGTAATGTATAGTGTTGTGAGATATACGTTATTTTCAGTGTTTGTTCTTTTTAGGTTTTAGTATGTGGCTAATTTATTACCTGCTGTTTTATCTTTTCTTTTAGGGAATACCAGTATAAAAATGCTGAATTTTGCCATATTGGTAAATAAACAATTAAACAAGGGGGGAATAAGGTATTAATTATATTCTCCAGTTTCTTGGAGGGCGCAGCAGGTATATTAGATAGGTTTTGAAGCTGACCTTTTTTCCCATAAGTTATGTTTATTAGATTACTATGGGGTATATCTGTTAACTGAAATAGGAAAGTCTTGTCTTATATGTTTATTTGTTTATTTGTTTGTTTATTTATTTAGTATTCTCAGTCATGTGAGGTATAGATGACCACTAACTGTATTATGATCAGAGATGAAGTTATAAGAATGATCTAATGTATATTTTTTAGTCTTTGTTTTTATAGATGAAACCAGATGGTGGTCGATTCTGCACTGGATATGCTGCTGTTTACACCACATGAGGTAGATCTAAATTCGACCACTCCCTCCAATCCTATTGATACAGGAGACAGTGATGCATTAAATGCCTCTCTTGATGGGTAGAACAGGAGTGGGTAAGAGTCTTTAGAGGTGTATGTAGGTTGTAGATTTTTTCCTGTTGTCAAATGAATTAGGTATGCCGAAAAGAAAGTCTAGATCTGAGCTGATGGATTCGGATGGAGATCCTTGCACAGGTGCAGCTGACCAAGAAGCAGTGAACGGGCCTAGAGTTGAGAGTCTTTCACCAATACCGACCATGCCTTGGTGACATTGGTCACGTCAGTGACTTCTGTTACTCCTTGTGTTCTTAAATCCCTACAGGAACAAGCGATACAACAAGGAATGGAGTGTGACATGCAGGGAGCCAGCTGAATGAGGAAGGTCTGTGGACAAAGGGTGGTAAGCTTTCTCTGCCATGAGAGCTCTTCTTAATGATGGCCCAGGTAACATCTGTGAAAGACAATTGTCAGCGTGTGCTTTGGTGACACCGGGTTCAGTACCCAGGTGGGCAGATTCACCCAGTCTTGTGAGACAAGTGCCTAGAACGAAGTGAGAAAAAAAACTGTAAAGAGTCCGTAGAAACACCCTGCACCTACTCTACCCATTCTTAGAGACTGCAAACTGATTATAGATGTATATCATGAGCACGTTGTATGCAAGTCTGTGCGTGTTGTGTAAATTTCTCTCCAGGTTTGGTCAGAGGTATTCCAGTGCAGAAAATGACATTATTGTTGAGAAGCACATGAAGGTGGTATGTAAAGAAAAATGTGTTTACAAAAAGTGTATATTTTATAGAAAAGTGGAAACTAGTAAATGGTGTATAAAATGTATATGTTCTGTTTTCTTTTTGCAATAAGCAGGTCTTTATGTAAGATGTTTTTTGGTTTAGCATAGGCATGTATATTTTTATATAATTGACTGAATAGTGTGATAAACAGGTGTATTCTCCAATTCCAGATCTTAAATCAGAGCTATTAGCATATGGTCTCCAGTCAGGAGACTGATTGATCCTAAAGGACAAGCGAGAAAGAGCCATGAGTCAACACTAGAGGAGCTGATCCAACCACAGAAAATCTATGGATCCACACCTCGCATTGTAGAAGGGTTAATCGACTGGAGCTGCACTGAGCGTTCTGCTCATACTTATCCTTTCCAGAAAACCCTGTACAGTCTTAGACCAGCATTGCCAGAACAGTTAGAAGAGAGGACTTAGAGAACCTTCAGACATGGGAAAGTCCAACTACAAAGGGTGAGGACTCGCCTAGGAGTCCTTGGTCTCAAACTGGTGAAGAAAACCCCTTTCCCCTTTCCGCCCATGTTTCAACGTTCAGTTAGGCAGGTTTTTCAACAGATCTTTCTACCTCTCTTCCTAAGGGAACACAGTACCCTTAGTTTTTAGAAATGGCAGAAGTAAGTCTTTAGGGGGGACTGTTGAGGATAAAGAATTGAGTATCCAAAAATACTTAATTCAGCCATTTCATAGACTCAGTTATATAGTTCAGTAGATGTGAACTAACACACATATTTGTGAATGCTTTTGTTTCTTACTAACATGTATATATGTATATTGCATATTCAGTGTATTTTCCTTAAACTCAGTATATACTAGGATATATATGTATAGCTTGAATATGGCCACCATTTCCTGGTTTACACCCAAGACATGGACAAAAGAAATTCCTGAAGCCTTGGATTGACCAATCAACGGAGAATATGCAGATCTCTCTACGTCATGAAGCCCTGACCTACGATACTTGATTGGACTAGAACTTTTGTTTACACCCCTTTTACTTCGTGGTTTAAGTGTCCGAGAATAAAGATTTTCAGTCTTGCCTCAGTCTTGGTCGTGAGAGGAAGAGTTTTAATTGATTTCCAATTAATTATCATTCTTTTTCGCCGTGCACAAACGACATTTTAATTCGGAACAACGATCAGATCGGAAATGGGATCACTTGTATCTCATCCTCAACAGAGTATCAACTCTGAAACGTGTTGAATACAATCACTTTCCCAGAAATAGTCATCATCCTTTTGTAAACAGCAGTGCAGCTTTTAACCCTTTCATCTTTGCCTACTGATTAACAAAGAGAGCTGCCTGAGCAATATCACCAAGCACAAGCAGTCTAAAGGGATCAAAACTATGTGATTTTCCTGGTGAAGGAGCATCAACTCCGAAACACATTGAATGCACTTTCCCAGAAATAGTCATCATCCTTTTGTGAACAGCAACATGACTTTTAACCTTTTCATCTCTGCTTTCCTGTTATCAAAGAGAGCTATCTGAGCAACATCACCAAGCACAAGAAGGCTAAAGGGTTCACAACTATGCGATTATCCTGGTGAAGGAGTATCAACTCCAAAATGCGCTGAATAAAACAATTTCCCAGGAATCGGCATCATTCTTTTGTGAACAGCAGTGTGGCTTTTAACCCTTTCATCTCTGCTTTCTCGTTAACGAAGAGCAATGCCTGAGTAATATCACCAAGCACAAGCAGTCTAAAGGATTCAAATCTATGTGATTATCCCAGTAAAGGAATATCAACTCCGAAACGAGTTGAATGAAATAAATTTCCCAGTTTTCGGATTCATCCTTTTGTGAACAGCAGCTTGGCTTTTAATCCTTTCATCTCTGCTTTCTTGTTAACGAAGAGCAATGCCTGAGCAATATCACCAAGCACAAGCAGTCTAAAGGATACAAATCTATGTGATTATCCCGGTGAAGGAATATCAACTCCGAAACGAGTTGAATGAAATCAATTTCCCAGTTATCGGATTCATCCTTTTGTGAACAGCAGCTTGGCTTTTAATCCTTTCATCTCTGCTTTCTCGTTAACGAAGAGCAATGCCTGAGCAATATCACCAAGCACAAGCAGTCTAAAGGGTTCAAATCTATGTGATTATCCCGGTGAAGGAGTATCAACTCCGAAACGTGTTGAAGACAATCACTTTCCCAGGAATCGTCATCGTCCTTTTGTGAACAGCAGCTTGGCTTTTAACCCTTTCATCTCTGCTTTCTCATTAACAGAGAGAGCTGCCTGAGCAATATCACCAAGCACAAGCAGTCTAAAGGGTTCAAAACTATCTTCAAAGGCGTTAAAATCTGTGAAACATTGAAAAATAAGTGACATACTAATGGAATCAGGATCTCTGACACCGATTTAGTTAAGTGCAGGAATAGCCAGTTGACAAACTAAGAAAGTAGATTTACAAATAATATTTCAACATATTTATTCAAATGTATCCATATCCTATCGGTACAAAGCGCTAACCTTGTATATTGTCGGTTACCCAAATATTACCTGCGAAATGAAGGATTTCTTTGTATAAAATTCCCGGTAGAGCGGCCAATTCTCTTGCGTATGTGACTTTCAATATTTACTATGTTGTTATTAACATTTCACACATGAGTATATTTGGACATTAGAAAATGTCAGCCGGAGCGCTAAGAGCATATTTTTCATTTTCCAAATGTAAAAGGTTTCCGACCTTTCATCTTTCCACAATCAAAGGTACAACCCCAGAAGCATCGAAGACACGTTCTTTATCATTTCATTTTAATCTTTGTGAGTTTCACTCGAAGAGATAAAGACAAAGTAAAGATTAGAAAAATAAATAAATACATAAATTTGGAATTAATTAATTTGTATTTTTTTGTGTTTTCTACATATCCATTCTGTAATGATCTACCAGATGTATATTAACATTTCACCCTTCCCCAACTCAGTCATTTCTCATAATCCCTTTAGGCTGACAAAACAAATTATCAGATGACTCTTCTAATTATTACTGGAGATGATTCATGGATATTCCGCATTTCAGGAAAAAAGGGGATTAGGGGAGATTTATTAAATCAGGTGTTAATATTTATCAGATGCAAGTTTTGATCATACTATGAAGCCATGTAGCGTTGCGTTGTACTTAGATAAAAAGCAAATATATTGTATCTATGTACAGTAAATTATTTTTACTATTTTTTGTTGTTTTTTTTTTCTTTGCTTCTTTGAAATTCAGAAGACACAACTTTTTTTTTCACTAACATGGCTGGATGAGACTTTTTTTCACAAGGGGGAAAATATATTTTACTAGCTGTAGTACCCAGTATTGCCGGGGACAGTAACTAGGTGTTTCTCTGTTTCCCTCTCTCCCTCTCTGTCTGTCTCCTTCTCTGTCTGTATCTCTCTTTTCCCCTATCTGTCTCTGTCTGTCTCTCTGTCTGTCTCTGTTCCTCTCTCTCTGTCTGTCTCCCTCTCTGTCTTTCTCTGTCTGTCTCTGTCTCTCTCTGTCTGTCTCTGTGTCTGTATTTGTCTGTCTGTCTATCTATCCATCTATCTCTGTCTCTCTGTCTGTAACTATATGTCTCTCTCTGTCTGCCTCTCTCTCTGTCTCTGTCTCGCTCTGTCTGTCTTTATCTCTATCTGTCTCTGTTTCTGTCTTTGTCTCTCTCTGTCTTTCTGTCTGACTATCTTTCTGCCTGTTTCTCTTTGTCGCTGTCTGTCTGTCTCTCTCCCTGTGTGCATCTCTGTCTCTATGTCTCTGTTTCTCTCTCTCACGCTCTATCAGTCTCTCTGTCTGTTTCTTTCTCTACCTTTCTGTTTGTCTGTCTCTGTCTTTGTTTCTCTCTCTGTCTGTCTCTATATTTCTCTCTCCATTTCTCCCTGTCTCTGTCTGTTTGTCTCTCTGTCTCTCTCTGTCTCTCTCTCTATGTCTCTCTATATCCCTCTCTCGGTCTCTGTCTGTCTGTCTCTCTCTGTCTTTGTCTATCTCCCTGTTTGCCTCTCTCTCTCTATCTCTCTGCCACTGTCTGTCTCTCTCCCTATCTGCTTCTTTCTCTGTCTGTCTCTCAGTTTCTCTCTCTCTGTTTCTCTCTCTGACTCTCTATGTCTCTACGTCTGTTTGTCTCTCTCTCTCTGTCTGTCTCTGTCTTTCTGTCTTTCTCTGTCTGTTTCTGTCTCTTTCTATCTCTGTGTCTGCTGCTCTCTCTCTCTATCTCTATTTCTGTCTCTCTCTCTCTATCCGTATCTCCACCAAAATCATATCACCTCACACATACGCTTCTTATACGGAGAATGTCCTTCGTTGCCTATAGCAATGATACTTCCAACTAAAGATGAGTGAACCTAAGGTTCAATTTTCAGAAATTCGAATTTGGAAACCAAATTTCAAAAAATAAAGTTCGGGTTCGAAGTTCGAGTGAGTTACGAGTGCAAACCACTGAAGCGAGCAGCGCTGTGCTTGGGTATGAGTGATGCTCAGCCCTGTGCGAGCCGCATGCAGTGTTTAAACGACACACACTGGGGGTAACAACAACATGATCAGATGCACTGTGCACACAAAAAATAAATACATACATTAATAAAATTGAAAAACCCCACCCACCCTCCCCCGAAAGTGTTCAGCTTATGGCTCGCTGCATGTGGGTGGGGCTACGAAATGCCCAATTACTGACATCCATTGAGGTTCGTTTCAAGTCAGAGTCAAAAATTGAACTTTTTTAAGGCTCAGTAGAGTGTTCTTCAGCCTGCATTCATTCACCCCCATTGAGTTTACTGTGCATGCACTAGTGAGTCAGCTCCACTTCTGTATCGGTGTGCTGTTCTAAGTTGTCCTCCCGACTTCCTGCCTGCAAAATCTCCCAGGTATGTGTGTGTGCTTGTCTGTCTACCTGCCCGCCCACAGGCAGGAAGTCAGGAGGACAACTTAGAACAGCACGCCGATAACGGAAGTGGAGCTGATTCACCAGCGCATGTGCAGTAGATTCAATGTGGGGTGAATGAACGCAGGCTGAAGAACACTCTACTGCGCAGGCGTGGGATTTGCCAGCTGTGACTGTGACGCTAAGAGGAGGTGACAGGAAAGATAATGAAGCAGGGAGGTGGGGATTTCTTACAGGGAAGCAACCACGCGGTAGCCAAAGTGCAACGCTCAGTAGCCTGGTAGGCTAATTTGCATATTTCAATTTAAAGGAATATTTGTGGAACAAGGTATCTACTATGAGGCATACAGGTAAGACTATGTTCACCATCCTCTTACCTGCATGCCCATAGTAATAACTTAAAACGGTCAAAGGGGGTGACAGATTCCCTTTAGGTCATTTTTATTAGTCTTCTTACAGACCTCAACTCTGACCTCTGTACCCCTTACTGCTAGGGGGATCATGTGCTAATCAGTTTTGGACCTTGTTTCCGATCCCCGGTTCTACTCTTTTAATCCTCTCTCTTTACAGATACATTTTTGCTCTTCTTCAGGTCAAAACTTGCTTTCTAGAATATTTTATACTTTTTTTATACACAGTAGCTTTATTCCAAGTCTATTTTTGCCACAAATTTGGGCTTAGAGTCTTCGCTAATTTGATTGACAGATAACTGGAAATCCAAAGCTCTAAAGAGTTCATGAAGATAGATAGGAAAACCAATGAGGCAATCAAAAAATTACTTGACTAATCCATTGCTGGCCATAAATCAAAATCTGTCCTTCAAAAATAACCTGACAAGTTTTGTGTCAATCCCTCTCCGCATTAATGTAATGATATCCGGCCTTGTCAGAATCCGGGAACATTATGTATATTATGGTAAGTGTATCATTGCAATGTTTTTATTATTGAATTTTATAACGTTTTATTTCATCATAGATTTTAAATAAGGGCCAATTAAAAAAGAAATTTGACATTTTTGTTATGGTAGCGGTATAATAACATTTCACATGAAACATATAATCATGAAATACTTCAATTTATTTACGGATCTATTAGCACGGCGGCATAAATTTCCCCGGCATTGTGTTTCTTGGGTGTAATATAAAATAATTTTAATTTACTGTACTTCTTTAGTATTCATATGAAAGGGGAGCTTTAAAATGCATCAGCCTTCTTTTTCTGCTGTAATATGATAATAATTTAGCTTTTTCTGTGTTTTTATTATTTTATGTCTATTTTTTTCTTCTATAATAATAAGGATAATAATAATAATAATAATAATAATAATAATAATAACAATAATAATAATAATAAAATTGAAAATAATAATTTCAAGGTTTGTTTATTGGATTAAGCAGAGACTCAAGTGTAAGGGGTACTTTGCATGTTGCGACATCGCTACTTCAATATTTCCAAAGTCAAATCGAAAGTGACGCACATCCGGCGCCAGTAACGATGTTGCAACCTGTAAAGCCTAGATGCACCGATAAACGATCACAAAAGCGTCGTAAATCGGTGATCTGTGTAGTGTCGGTCATTTCCATAATTTCGCTGCAGCGACAGGTACGATGTTGTCCTTCGTTCCTGCAGCAGCACACAACACTGTGTATGAAGCCGCAGGAGCGAGGAACATCTCCTTACCTGCGGCCGCCTGCAATGAGGAAGGAAGGAGGTGGACGGGATATTTATGTCCCGCTCATCTCCGCCCCTCTGCTTCTATTGGCCATCTGCCGTGTGACGTCGCTGTGACGCCGCACGACCCACCCCCATAGGAAGGAGGCGAGTCGCCGGCCAGAGCGACGTTGCAGGGAAGGTAAGTGTGCGTGAAGCTGCCGTAGCGATAATGTTCGCTACGGCAGCTATCACAAGAGACCGCATCTGCGACGGGGGCAGGGACTATCGCGCTCGGCATTGCTACAATCGGCTAGCGATGTCGCAGCATGCAAAGTACCCCTAAGAGCTGAAATGGAGTCTAAAGGCGGCGTTACACGGTACGATATATCATCGGGGTTACGGAATTCGTGACGCACATCCGGCATTGTTAGAGATGTCGTACCTTGTGACACCTCCGAACAACTGTTAACGAGCAAAATACTCACTTTATCGTTGCTCATTGATACGTCGTTCATTTCCATAATGTCATTTTTCCTTCTGCGCATTGGTTGTTTATCATTCCCGTGGCAGCACACATCGCTACGTGTGACACCCCATGAACGACGAACAACAACTTACCTGCATCCCGCCGACAATGAGGAAGGAAGGAGATGGGCGGGATGTTACATCCCTCTCGTCTCTGCCCCTCCGCTTCTATTGGGTGGCCGCTGTGTGACGTCGCTGTGACACCGAACGTCCCTCCCCCTTCATTGAAGAAGATGTTTGCCGCCCACAGCGACGTCGTTAGGGAGGTAAGTACGTGTAACGGGGGTTTAACGACTATGTGTGCCACGGGCAATGAATTGCCCGTGACGCACAAACGACAGGGGCGGGTGCAATTGCTCATGTGATTGCACGATAAATCGTTGCGTGTAATGCCGCCTTTAGGCTATGTGCCCATGGGAGAAATCAACTGCGGAATTTGCTGTGGAAAATCCGCAGATTATCTTGATTTCCCAGATAAATCCGCAGGTTGACGCAAGTACAGACACTCCCCATGTTTTCCTATGACATTTGGGGAGTGCTGTATGAATGCTGCGGTATTTGCGAATTTCCCGCAGCCAGACGTAACTGCATGTCCATTATTCACGGGGAATTATTTGCGGAATCTTTGTCTTTCCACTATGGAGATACGATACAGGGCGGGAATTCCACAGGAATTCTGCACGAAGTCCACACTGTTTCCACAGGTTTACTGTAACAACTCTGCAGATGTACCGCAGCAATGGATAGCTGCGGATTATGGGGAGTTGCTGTGTGAACCTACTGAAATACCTACAGAAAAGTCCTTAGGTTCGATCTCCCGTGGGCACATGGCCTAAAGACCTCACTTAAACATTTAAGCCAGAAAAACTATCTGATTTCATAGGTACTGGCCATCAGCACGATGTTGTAGGGCAAGAGATCGATGGCAGAGACTGTAGCCATGACTTTCTCCCCTCTGCTCAATATCGGAGAAAGGTGCAGACACAGACAGATCATGCTGCAGCTTTCTTGTAAGTGTTTATCACACTCAGAGCTGGATTCACAGCCACACCGTTCAGTATTTGTCATGATCTATGCCTGGCTCAGTCGCTGCTGAGCCATTGCATGTATCCTCCTTCCAGGGTTACTGGTCATGGTTAAAGGTTCTAGAGGTTAGACTGCTATATCTTTGTGCTACTACCTCTGGAACACCATCAGTAATAGTTCCTGCTCTGCAGCGTACGTGTCTGTCTACAGTGAGTGTTCTCTGATCCATCCTACCTCCCAGCTACTTTATCTTGATCTGTGTCTTCCCCGTATCGCTTGTCTGTCTTGCTTCCCCTGACTTCCCGGTCCCATCCTATGACTTTCCCATCCTTGCATGTAGTTTTTGACCTCCCAGCTTCTGACCTTGCTTTGTTGTACCTGACTTTGGTTCCACTTCTCCCTTTTGACATTGGCGTTACATCCTGGTTCCCGACCTCTAGCTAGCACCTGACCATGATTTGCTTCTCCCCTAGTACTTACGAGTAGAGTTGAGCGCGGTTCACGGTTCGAGGTTCTCCAGTTCGTGGCTCGAGTGATTTTGGGGGCTGTTCTAGATCGAACTAGAACTCGAGCTTTTTTGCTAAAGCTCGATAGTTCTAGATACGTTCGAGAACGGTTCTAGCAGCAAAAAAACCAGCTAATTCCTAGCTGGCTTTCCACTGTAATAGTGTAAGTCACTCTGTGACTCACACTATTATGACATTTCAGTGTATTGTGTGCGGGAACAGCGCATTCAGATCACTGCTGTTTGTATAATGGTGATTGTCATTTTTTTTTTTCTTGTCTTCCTTCCCTAAGCGCGCGCGTGTAGTGGGGCGGGCCAGCATGTCAGCCAATCCCAGACACACACACAGCTAAGTGGACTTTTAGCCAGAGAAGCAACGGCATGTGTGATAGGATGTCCATGTCACATGTCCCAGCATTATAAAACTGGACATTTTCCTCCAGCACGCCATTATCTGCCTTCTGCGTCTGGGTGTCAGTCACCGCTGGCGCAGCTCCTATCGCCGATACCGCTGTATACGCACCATACACAGCGCTGGACAGCTTAGGGATAGCACTTTCTATCAGTCCTTTTAAGGGCTCATACCGGCAGGGTCAGAGCCATAGGTGACAGGTCCGTGAAAACAGAGTTTAACAGCTACACAAGATGACAGCGTCTGTGTAGCTAAGGTCAGGGATTTCCTTGCTGCATTTCCCTACTAGGAGGGATAGAAAGGCAGGCTTCCTTTCCTCTACCCAGAGACCCACAACCCTGGCACTGTACCCTCCTGCCTTTTGCACACTCCAACTCATTGTAACTAAGCCATTATACTAGCAAACACTGAGTGAACTTAGTGGCATCCATTTTTTTTATTATAGTACAGTTGGAATAAATCTGTGAATTTGCACTTTTTATATGATGCATGCCATTTTAAGATCGTGCTGGCTCCCCTCTCTCTAGTACTGTTGGGACAGCTGTCACACCTGGTTTTCCACGCACAACTTCCACCACTATAAGCGCAACAGGCAGTTTGCTTGGTAGGTCGTCAGTTGGTTTGGAAGGGGAAACAAGTACGTGTGTACAGCTCTCTTAGACATCGATAGCACCAACGTTGGATGAAGGCAACATCATGTCTCCGACTGCACTTTCCTCACAAACCTGCATTTTTCCAGGGACACCCTACTCAACACCGTCTATACACAGCAGCCAGATCTCTGTCCCTCAGATGTGGACAAATAAAAGGCAATTTCCTGCGACCCATAACAAAGCTAAGAGGTTGACTTTATCCCTCTGTAAGCTCTTGGCTACCGAAATGCTGCCTTTCCGCCTAGTGGACACACAGGATTTTAGAAACCTTGTCTGTCGCTGTGCCCCAGTACCAGATGCCCAGTCGCCACTACTTCTCTAAGAAAAGTGTGCCCGCGCTACACCAGCATGTCGCACACAACATCCGCTTCCTTGAGAAACTCTGTGTGTGAACGGGTGCATTTTACCACCAATACTTGGACCAGTAAGCATGGACAGGGACGTTACATGTCGCTGACTGGGCACTGGGTAACTATGGTGATAGATGGTAAAGGGTCTGCTGCACAAGTCTTGCCGTCCCCACGACTTGTGTGTCAATCCTCTGTCTGTCCAAGTTCCGCCACTGCTTCTGCCTCCTCCACCTCATCTGTGTCCTCCACCTCCGCCCCAAGCCTGCCTGGTCAGGCCACCAGCGTTCTCACTGCGCAGAAGGAATCACGCACCCCTCATTACTATGCTGGCAGCAGAGCGCAACGGCATCAGGCGGTCTTTAGCTTGACATGTCTTGGGAATAAGAGTCACACAGCTGAGGAGTTGTGGGCAGCTCTGCGGTCCGAGTTTAATAAATGGTTGTCTCCACTCAACCTGCAGCCTGGTAAGGCCGTGTGCGACAATGCTGCAAACCTGGGTGCGGCCCTTCGCCTGGGCAAGGTGACACACGTACCTTGTATGGCTCACGTGTTGAACCTTGTTATCCAGCAATTTTTAACACACTATCCCGGCCTAGATGGCTTTCTGACCAGGGCACGAAAACTGTCTGCTCACTTCCGCCGTTCAAGCGCCGCAGCTGAGCAACTTGCATCGCTCCAGAAGTCTTTCGGCCTGCCGGTTCATCGCCTGAAATGCAATGTGGCGACACGCTGCAATTCGACTCTCCACATGTTACAGCGACTGTGGCAGCACCGCAGAGCCCTGGTGCAATACGTCATGACGTATAGCCTGGGCCAACGAGATGCAGAGGTGGGGCAGATCACCCTGATGGAGTGGCCTCAGATCAAGGACCTATGCACCCTTCTGCACAGTTTCGACATGGCAACGAATATGTTTAGCGCTGACAATGCCATTATCAGCATGACAATTCCAGTCATTTACGTGCTGGAGCACACGCTAAACACTATTCGGAGTCAGGGGGTGGGACAACAGGAAGGGGAGGAACTACAGGAGGATTCATATGCGCAATACATAACAACATCTCCAAGGTCCAGGCGTTCATCATCACCAACGCGGCAGGCATGGGACCATGGGAGACAGGGATCAACAAGGGCGCATGGTAGCAGGCGAAATGTTGAGGAAGGTGCAGGAGAACATGAAGAAATGGAGGACGAACTGTCCATGGACATGGAAGACTCAGCAGATGAGGGAGACCTTGGTCAAATTTCAGTTGAAAGAGGTTGGGGGGAGATGTCAGAGGAAGAAAGAACGGTTAGCACCTCTATGCCACAAACACAGCGTGGACTTGGTCCGCATGGCTGCGCAAGACACATGAGTGCCTTCTTGTTGCACTACCTCCAACATGACCCTCGTATTGTCAAAATTAGAAGTGATGATGACTACTGGCTTGCCACACTATTAGATTCCCGGTACAAGTCCAAATTTTGTGACATAATTCCAGCCATAGAAAGGGACGCACGTATGCAGGAGTATCAGCAGAAGCTGTTACTCGATCTTAGATCCGCTTTTCCACCAAACAACCGTGCAGGTGCAGGGAGTGAATCTCCCAGTTGTAACTTGACAAACATGGGACGGTCTCGTCATCTCCAACAGTCTACCCGTACCAGTAGCACCGTATCTAGTGCTGGTAACAGCAATTTTATGGAATCTTTTCATAATTTTTTTAGACCCTCCTTTGCAAGGCCACCAGAGACAACAAGTCTGACACATAGTCAATGGCTGGAGAGGATGATACAGGAGTATCTACAAATGAACATCGATGCCATGACTTTGCAAATAGAGCCTTGCTCATTTTGGGCTTCAAATCTAGAAAAATGGCCAGAGCTATCCAGTTACGCCTTGGAGATTTTGTCGTGTACAGCTGCCAGCGTTGTCTCTGAACGTGTCTTCAGTGCTGCTGGGTGTGTGCTGACAGATAAGCGCACGCGTCTGTCCAGTGACAATGTGGACAGACTAACGTTCATCAAAATGAACAAGTCATGGATCCACAAGGAATTTACTACCCCTGTGTCATCCTGGGGAGAGTAAATGCTTGTGGATTTGGAATGTGCTTGATGCAAATCAAAACATCCTGTTTGCAACTAGGGCAGAAGTGCTGCCACTGATGGGGTGTCTGTGGGGCCTAATTTTTGGAAAAAAGGGAGACTCCGCTTGGAGTAACCCTTGCTTACAGTGTTTTTAAAAAGGAGCCAAGATGAACAGAGCTGGGATCAGGAAAGACTTAGCTACCTACCCCGGTGTTATCCTGGGGACGGTTAAGAAAGCGTATTTTTGAATGTGCTTGATGCAAATCTAGCTGTGAAGTGTACAACTAGGGCAAAACTGCTGCCACTGAAGGGGTGTGTGTGTGTGGGGCCCAATTTTTGGAAAAAAGGGAGACTCTGCTTGGAGTAACCCTTGCTTGCCGTGTTTTTTAAAAGGAGCCAAGATGAACAAGTCATGGGTCAGCAAAGACTTTATCTACCTACCCCGGTGTCATCCTGGGGACGGTTAAGAATGGCGTATTTTTGAATGTGCTTGATGCAAATCTAGCTGTGAAGTGTACAACTGGGGCACAACTGCTGCCACTGAATGGGTGGGTGTGTGTGGGGCACAATTTTTGGAAAAAAGGGAGACTCTGTTTGGAGTAACCCTTGCTTGCTGTGTTTTTTAAAAGGAGCCAAGATGAACAAGTCATGGTTCAGCAAAGACTTTGCTACCTACCCCGGTGTCATCCTGGGGACGATTAAGAATGGCGTATTTTTGAATGTGCTTGATGCAAATCAAAACATCCTGTTTGCAACTAGAGCACAAGTGCTGCCACTGAATGGGTGGGTGTCTGTGTGGCCCAATTTTTGGAAAAAAGGGAGACTCTGCTTGGAGTAACCCTTGCTTACATTGTTTTTAAAAGAAGCCAAGATGAACAGAGCTGGGATCAGGAAAGACTTTGCTACCTACCCCGGTGTCATCCTGGGGACGGTTAAGAATGGCGTATTTTTGAATGTTCTTGATGCAAATCTAGCTGTGAAGTGTACAACTAGGGCACAAGTGCTGCCACTGAAGGGGTGGGTGTGTGTGGGGCCCAATTTTTTTAAAAAAGGGAGACTCCGCTTGGAGTCACCTTGCGGTGTTTTACATGATTTTAGAAGGGCATGCCATGCCTATATCTGTATCTCGTCCTCTTTTTCCTCTTTACGCTCTTTTGTTTTCGCATGAGAATTTGTTCTTGTCACTTTCCCATGTGTTTGTGTTGTGTTTTGAGTTGTTTGTCACCTTTTGGCACCTTTGAGGGTGTTTTCTAGGTGTTTTTATGTGTTTGTGAATGCCTGCCATTGTTTCCTATGCGGTTCGAGTTCGGTTCGTCGAACGTTCGACGAACCGAACTCGAACGGGACCTCCGTTCGGCGAACCGACCTCGAGCCAAACCGCGAACGGTTCGCTCATCTCTACTTACGAGACATCCTGGTACTGACTTTGCCTGCTAACTTTGCTATTGATTTTACTCCCTCTAGCGGGTTTGTCTGCTCACTGCATCTGGAAGCAGTTTCTCCAGCCAACTTCAGTGCCCCAACCAGTTTAGTGTGATATTATTGCTGTAAAATCTATGTAATCCATGCTGCTGGTCATCATTGTGGCATGACGGGCTAATCAAAAATAATGAAAAGTAAGCTAATCAAAAGAAGAGCTAGCAGATGCCAGGACATAAGAACACCTATCCAGTGACTACAGATCATTGGATGGACCAAGTCATGCAAATTGATTTACAGCAACATTACTGCTGACTATAGCTTTACCAGAATTCAAATATTTTGTGATTTGATTCGCTGAAATCCAACAAAATCTCAGCCAGCAATGATTTTGTTGGTTTCTTTATTGGCTGTAATGGTGTTGAAAAATAAAATAGTCTAACCTCCTTTACCTCACCTGACCTGGCATTGCAGCTCGCAGCTCAATCCTTCTCTTGCACCTTCCCTTCAGCCCTAGTCTTATTTGCAGTCTTAAAGTGACTGGGATTTTTATACTGATGGCCTAAATTTAGGAAAAGTCAACAATATCTGATGTGTGGTGAAGAAAAATAGACAATCTTGATCACGGTGGTGGCTGGAAGTGATCAGTTGAGGAGTTGCACAGCCGTGTATCAAACATCAGCCCTTTATTTAAATCAATACAACTTTACAGTTGAAGGAGCTGTTCTGTGCAGCTCTGCAACTGAGCACTTTTTACCACTACTGTCAGCGCAAAGAATAGATGATGAGTTTTATCTTCGTACAACAACTAACAAAGAGGGTAAAGGCAACAAATAAAAAAAAGCAACTGACCCTTCCGGCTCATGTATAGACTAGAGATTCCAGCCCTGCAGTCCCTAGTGGTTCCCACTGGAGTTGGAAAGCCATGATAACAAACTAAACAATGGCAACTTGGGCCTATGCTTCCTGATCGTCCATGTGTCACGGAGTATGTAACGACAGGATAGGGCCCCTAGGCTGGCCCTCAGATTTGAGACCCTGCGCTGACCCTTATCTCAGAGGTAGGCTTGACGGTAGCCAGGTCCAAGCCCCGAGCGTGACCCTAACTCCTGTCTGAGTCCTGATCTTACTCCCCCCTCTCCCACTCCCTTGGGGAGGGCCAGTTTACACAATGACAAAACCCCTCAAAAAGACATGGAAAAGGGAGAATGGAAACTCAATAACACAGGTGTGTGCAGAGCCAAACATCACATGACACCATCAAGCACTTCATGTTCTTGGCATTCTGTGAATTGATGTAGACTTGACTAAAACTCGGAATTACTGAAGGTGGTGATTTATATACTCAGAAAGAAATATCATAGCAGCTATATCACTAACTGGCACAAACTAACAGCAATATGGCTGGACTTCCAAGGAGTTTATAACTAGCAGGAAATACCAGTAGGAGAATTTGTGATTTGCCCGTGACGCAAAACCGCCTGGGGTGGGTGCTTTCACCAGCGACATCGCTAGCAATGTCGCTGCATGTAAAGCAGCCTTTACCCTAATATACACAAAGCAAGGATAACGAAGCTAAACTCCAGAAGATAAGATGAATCTACTGTGGTCTAGGGGACAGAGAAGCCAACCACACAACACAGACTAAAAGGTTCAAATTCAGAACTAGGTATAGGTGTGGGTGTCAAGTGTTGTACTCTCATATTCCTAAAGATAGTCCATCAATGGATAACCCCTTTAATGCTTTGGCTCACTGGACTTGACTCAGCAACATGACGTATATTGCGTAAGGCATAGTAATCAAAGAAGGCACAGAAGAGTGAAGAATTAAGAGAAAAAAATGGGAAATGGATGAATGAAAGCCAGTGGAGGACAATGTGGGGAGCTGCAAGGGCAAGACAAGTAAACTACGAGGTGCGTAAAATTTTTATCACTGTTCCGATGTGCGAAGAATCTTGTGTTGTTATGTTCTGCCATGCTCTCCTGCAGAGCTGGTACTTGCTGTTCAATCATGCAGAGCTTTTGCAGGTTTGGATGCTTTGCTGTTTGTCTTGAACACCTATGGACAAGTTCTCTCTCAGCTCTGGGTTCACTGGTCCTGGGAAGTGCCTACGCAGGTGCTCCTCGTTCCTAGTGATTGCTTTGCTTCATTACGGAGCATGCTCACCCGTAATGTCGCCAGTCGTACTACCTGTTTACAGTAGTGCTCTCAACTTCCGTAGTGTTTAGTGATCTGATCTTGGCTCTTGACTCCAAACTGTTGTTTACTCTTTTCTGCCTGTCTCCCTGTTTTTGTCATTATCTCCTGGCTTCTGACCTCGGACCTCATCCTGACCACATCCCCGCCTGCTCCCTGTATCCTGTACATACTCTCCTGGAATCCTGACCTTCAACTTGTATCTTGACCTCGTCTCTGTCGGCTCTCAGTGTCCTATCGCTACCTCCTGGCTTCTGACCTCGGCTTGTCTGACTACCTCTCCATTCACATTCACGCAAGTAGTGTCTAGCGCCACCTTGTGACGGACATCACAATTTCATTTTTTAGAGTCTTTTGCTGCCAATTTGCTTTGATTACAGTCAATGCAAATTGATTATCTGAACAGGAGCAAATTGGCCAAAAGTTGAATTTTGGCAGATTCGCATATCTCTTTTTGTAGTATATTTTACACATTTCTTTGAAAGCTTCATTTAACTTCAGGGCTATGCTGTGATCAGGCTCAATTTATCATATTATATGATGTTAGAAAATCATTGCCTGTAAATTTGTATAAATAAATCAATATGTAATTAGAGAGGACACCATGATCAATAAATTCCTTGTGGTGGCTCCGCGGGGTGGCCGGTGGATTCGTTGCATGCGTTTGTTACATGTTACAGCATACAGTAGGTTTCTTTTTATCCACTTTAATTACAAATATAACATTGTCTTCTATATTAACAGGGGAAATATGGCGATGTATTGAGTTTAATGATCTGTTCTAGCCACTTGGGTCATATAATAGCTTTCAGAGGATTTCATTTAATCATCGCTGCCTTTGGGTGCGATGGGGACCGCGAATCTGGACGTACAAACAGAGGAAGCTCATAATGATGTTTATGTCATTCAGGAGATACGGTTTCACTATTCATTGAGATTAAAATGTACCTGTGAGAACAGAACAAATCAGTTTTTTACTCTAGTGGAAATTTACTTCTAAGGGTAGCCAGCTGTTGTGGAAAATGTGCCGTTCATTGGGTTACTGTTGGGATCAGCTCGGCCATTGCTCATATATAATTGAGCGTTGATGTATGGCACTTTTATGAGATCTGAGGCTAATAACCATTTTTTAAAACTGTTAGGTCCCATTAATCTAGAACACTTGCTATTAACATATCCCAGTTGGCAGGAAATTCCTTAATGGTCCAATCATAATCTTATTTTGGGGACTGGGGGAAAACTCAAAGGGGCAGTGGGATCATACATTATTCAGGGACATAAAAAGTGGAATAGAAATTTATATTACTAGTTCAGCTCTGGAATATAAAGCAAGCCATCATACTGAATAAGTAAAAGGGGCTGTCCATTATTTTTTTTTACATTAGGACCCATAAGGGTTTTAAAGGGAACCTGTCACCAGATTAGGTGACTATAAGCGAAGGCCACCACCAGTGAGCTCTTATATACAGCATTCCAGAATAATGTATATACGAGCCCAGGCCACTTTGTAGAATATAAAAAACACTTTTATTATGCTCACTTAGGGGACGGTCCGGTCCAATGGGTGTCACTGCTCTCCGGTCCGATGGGTGTCACTGCTCTCCGGTCCGATGGGTGTCACTACTCTATGGTCCAATGGCTGTCGCTGCTCTCCAGTCTGGTGCATCCTCTATGCGGCAATCGCCATCCTCCTTCTACCCAGCCCAGTATGAATGACGTGTCCTATGTACCATCAAATGCTACAAAGAAACTAGCTCACATGAGGACCGCCCCAAGAAAGGAAGACCAAGAGTCACCTCTGCTGCAGAGGATAAGTTAATCAGAGTCACCAGCCTCAGAAATCGCAGGTTAACAGCAGCTCAGATTAGAGACCAGGTCAATGCCACACAGAGTTCTAACTGAAGACACATCTCTAGAACAACTGTTAAGAGGAGACTTTGTGCAGCAGGCCTTCATGGTAAAATAGCTGCTAGGAAACCACTGCTCTCCTGTCCGATGAGTGTCGCTGCTCTCTGGTCCAATGGCTGTCGCTGGTCTCCAGTCTGGTGCATCCTCTATGCGGCAATCGCCATCTTCCTTCTACCCAGCCCAGTATGGATGACGTGTCCTATGTCATTTACAAAAGGCCGGCATTGCGGTTCTGCATAGGCATACTTCGATCTGGACTGCTCTAGTCAGATCAAAATATTGTAGTGCGCATGAGTGAGCGGTCTTTAACTTTTCCACCTGCCCGAGCATTACAGTACTTTCAACTGCCCTCAGCAAGGCAGATCAAAGGGTGACTGCGCAGCACCACAATGCCGACCTGTGTGGATGATGTAAGATGTGTCATTCATACTGAGCTGGGTAGAAGGAGGATGGAGATCGCAGCAGAGAGGTGGCGCCGGACCAGAGAGCAGCTACGCCCACCTAGGTGAGTATTATAAAGGTGTTTGTAAATTCTATAGAGCGCCCTGGGCTCTTATATACAGTATTATATTATAAGAGCCCACTGGTGGTGGCAACAGCCTATAGTTGCCAAATCTGGTAACAGGTTCTCTTTAAAGTAAATCTGTTACCAATTTATACCTACCCCATCAGAACCTCTGATTCCAGTGATATGTCACTAAGGGCCGCTTTACACGCTACGACATTGCTAAAGCGATGTAGTTGGGGCCACGGAATTTGTGACGCACATCAGGCCGCGTTAGCGATGTTGTTGCGTGTGACACCTATGAGCGATTTTGAATCGTTGTAAAAACGTTCAAAATCGCTAATCGGTGACATGGGGGTCCATTCCCAATTATCGTTGCAGCTGCAGGTACAATGTTATTCATCGTTCCTGCGGCAGCAAACATCGCTATGTGTGACACCGCAGGAATAAGGAACATCACCTTACCTGCATCCTCCGGCAATGAGGAAGGAAGGAGGTGGGCGGGATATTATGTCCTGCTCATCTCCGCCCCTCCGCTTCTATTGGCTGGCTGCTTAGTGACATCGCGGTGACATCGCGGTGACACCGAACGCACCTCCTCCTTGAGGGTGGGATTGTTTGGCAGTCACAGTGACATCGCTGAACAGGTATGTGAGTGTGATGCTGCCATAGCGATAATGTTCGCTACGGCAGTGATCACCACATATCGGCCGTACGACGGGGCGGGTGCTATCGCGCTCGACATCGCTAGCAATTGCTAGCAATGTCATAGCGTGTAAAGTGGCCCTGAAGGCCCCGTCACACACAGTGATAAATCTTTGGCAGATCTGTGGTTGCAGTGACATCATGGACATATTGTTCCATTTGTACACAACCACAAACCTGCCACTGATTGTCCACAATTTCACTGCAACCACAGATCTGCCGCAGATTTATCTCTGTGTGTGACAGGGCCTTTACTTTGCTGATTGTTGCAGTTTTGATTTCCTAACTGCTAAACCCTGTAAAACCCCACCCACACCACTGATTGGCAGCTTTCTGTTGCACTGTACATAGGCAGAAAGCTGTCCATCAATGGTTGGGACGGGGTTAGACAAAGCTAATGAATGTTAAAGGTTATATGGCAGCAGGTTTAGTAGCTCTCTAATAATAATCTCTTGCTGATAAAAAAAGGTCATTTTATCAAAACTACAGCAAGCAGCTCAGTAAGGGACATATCGCCGATATGCGGATCACAGCCTCTAAATTATGCTTCTCTCTTATTAGGTAGTAAAAATGGGACAGTTTCCCCAATAAAAAAAAGAATATATACTGTGTGCACATATATATATATATATATATATATATATATATATATATATATACACTCACCTACTGAACTTCCACCATTGAGCAACACCTTTGCCTGTGTCCCCCGATGCTCCCTTGTCTTCCATCTCTGGTGGCGAGCAAGAGTGGACCCACTGGACCAGAGGGGGAACCTAGGCTTACCCCTTAGAGGGAGGGGCTTGTCAGGTGCCAATTGCAGGGCAGAGACTGGGACTGTGGTGACTCCCAGGGCAGGGATGGATACAAGTATAACCAGACACTAGTGCAGCAGGGAATACCGGGAAGGCTGAAGCACGGCCAGGAAGCACGGACAGAGTCACTAGTATAGCTGGGATCCCCAGGGCAGCTGAAGTAAATAGCACAACCAGGGTGGACGGACACAATCACTAGCATAGTTGGTACCACTGGGATAGCTGAGGCAGCTAGCATGGCCAGGGTAGATGTACACAGGGATATTGACAGGGCCAGGAAACATAGAAAGGACATTGTACACTGACACAAGAATGAACAGTGGACAAGGGGACTTGACAATTAAACAGCTAGGGAACAAAACCACTAAGTAACTAATCATTTTAATCAGGCTCCTCCCCTAGTGGGAGAATGCCTTAAGTACCCAGTGCCTCTGAGCAATATTCTGAGAGCCACTTCCAGGAAATGACACACTGGAACTTTAAGAGGGGCAGAGGTGCACGTGCACGCTCTAGGAGGACCTGTGTGGTGTGCACAGGCCAGAGGGGGAAGCAGAGAACACCCACGTGGAAGACCACGGGGAAGCCAGGAAAAATGGTGCAGGAAGACCGGCCGCAGCGGTGAGTGAGTGGATATCCCTTAAGGGAGGAAGATGAGGGGTGCAGGGACACCGGCGCTACAACATGCATGTGCCTGACCAAAAATGCTCTTACCTGTAGTAGTGGTGCATGAGATGAAATCCACAACGTGCGTTTCGCTTCTCACTTTCTCAGGGAGTCTTGTATATATGCTGTACAATTTATGGTATTTTCTGACTTTCTTATGCTACGGTACAGAACTAAATTAAAAATTTCAAATAACTGACACTTGCCCTTTAAACATTTTTCCATATTGAATATAAATATTTTTTAATTTTATTTCACATTTGCAAAATAAAAACTACAAAATCTGTAATTTTTTTTCATAAATAAAATGTTTGCAAAGCTTAAATTATGAGCTAGGATTTCAATATTCCGGTGTTTACACTATTTCATGTTCTACAAACCTCGGATGAATACAGCTGGCAAATGTGTTGCATCTTGAATATTATTTTCCTGCAAATCTTTCAGATTTTATTTCTTACTTATCTTGAGCCAAGCATTTCCAGGAGTTGCCCTTGTGAGATACACAGCTTTGTTGCATGGAATTGACATTTCTTAGATCTTATACTCAGAAGCGGGTCTTCTGTGGCATATTAGGGTTCAATTGAAAGCTTAGATTTAGCAAAGTTCTTACAGCCGTGGAGTTCGCTAATCCAACTGGGATACTGACGTTGTATAAGACTTTCAAACCCAGACATTTTCTCTAAATTTCGACAAGAGAGTTTAGTCTGGGCCATGAAAGGAAGCATTATATAGCGGAAAATCAAATATATTTTTGTTAAATTAATTACTTGACAAGCATTCAACAAAAGTAAGAAACAATTACCATGAAGAATAGTCATAAAAAAATAATGTTCTTAAACAATTGTAGAGTGCCGTTGGCCGGTAGTCGTGGGCGAGGTGTTGATTCGTGATGCCCCGCCACACTACAAGGAAGACGCGGTAAAAATTGGGTGTGTAGACTTTCGCTGTGTGAGCAGTACACCCAGTAGGTCATATGATGTGATTGGTTTGTCTGGCCAGGACCAGTTGACGACTCATACCGACGAGGAGACCACCAATTCAGTTCAAACAACGTGACTTTAATTTAGGGATTCTCTTCATCAGCTACATACATGAGATAGAGGACACATAACTTCCAGCATTGTTCAGTTGTATAATGCAAATTGTGTCTTCAGTGCGAAAGTAGACAAACTCTAGTGCCACCTATTGGAGTTAGCAATCCTAAAAGTCAAAAGCTCTAACGAGCCTTGTCATATGACTTAGGATTTATGCCAGATCACAACGTCAATTTTTTAGACACGGTGTTTCGGGATGATTGCCTCTTGTCAGTGCAAAGTATGAGATCTGATCTGGCTGTATGAGAAGCTCATACAATAGGTGGCACTAGAAATTGTCTACTTTGCAAATTTCCCAGAGGAGCATTGCAGCTATATGTCTCCTCAAGGGCAAATAACTGGTTTGTCAGTCTCCGCAAGGACAAATGTTTTCCCCTTAGACCCTATCTTAGCTTCTCATACAGCCAAATCAGCTCTCATACTTTGTACTGACGAAGGGCAATCACCCCAAAACACTGTGTCTGCAGATTGAGGTTCTGATCTGGCATAAATCCCAAGTCATGTGACAAGGCTCGTTAAAGGGTCACTTTTGACTTTTAGGATTGCTACCTCCATTAGGTGGCACTAGAGTTTGTCTACTTCCTCACTGAAGAGACAATTTGCATATTTCCCAGAGGAGCATTGCTGCTATAAGTCTCCTCACTGGGAACCAGATTGGTTTGTCAGTCTCCGCAAGGAGAAATATTTTCCCCTTAGACCTCAGTTGTATAAAGTATATTCAGACACACATGTGGTTTTCTCTGAATTGTTTCCATGCTTATTGGTGCTGTGAGTCCCAGCACAACCCAGCCTAGCACCTGCAGTCCATTTTGTGGTAGCTACTTTCCCTTTCCACGGTTCTCCTGATAGAGCAGGGAGTCAGAGGGTTTTTCCAGAAGGGTCAAAGTAGAGCTTTTAGCTCCCAGATAATTAGGGAGACACCACCCGGGAAAGTCAACTGGGCCCGTTACCTTTAAGCTGTATGTATCCTGGGGCCCTGTTGCCAGAGTTCCATCCTGTAAACCCTTCTGCCTGGAGTTACTCTTTAGGAAGATTGGTCTCTAGACTAAACACAGTCTAGCGCTCTTTGTCTTAGTCAACACTTCAGAATCACGCTATCTCAGCTCCAGACTCATTTCTCTTTTCTCCTGCCACAGGTCACCTACTGCATGCGGCCTTGAGAACTTTAAGACTATACGTCTGCTCCTGTAATACACTGGGTCTTCACTAACTTTCTAGAAGAAAACCGTCTAATTCCCTATGAACTAATCCCTCCCATTGTGGGATAGTCCCACCACTTAACTATTTCTTACCCTATAGTCCAACAACCACATGTAATACTATATGCAACATACAGGAAAGCATTATAACATATGACATTACTACATTACAGCACAAATCGAATGTTACATTTTTTTACAAATACAAAACATATTCAGCTGCACAATAAAATGCTAACAATAAAGTGAACTCTGGAATTGCATTACTGCTATAGAAATATTTGAAAAAAGAGAAGTTTAGCTTATGTATTGTCCAATGCATGTGAGCCCGACAACCAACGACAAGGTAATCTCTGTATATCGGGAACCTAAGAAACAAGACACAAGACACAAGCTATCAGAATAATGTGGTTGGTATCTTCAGAGAAAGGAATGCAACAGCAACTAGTCCACCTCTTTACACAATTGAGATACTAAGGACGTTTTCTGCTTTAGACATTCCCTATTTGTTAGAAGAGTTTCCAGACATTAAGATGACCACAAAGTGTCCCCTTGCTAAAACACCTCACTATGTGCTGTACTTGGAGATGAAACCTGCAGCACCACCACAGGTGAATTTGAGAAGTTCACAATGTAAATTCAGATTAGCTCCATTCTTTATCAATGCGACTTGAAGACTTGGCCTCCATTAATACCAGTGACCTGCTTTCAGTATTGCTGGGGGCCTCAGCAGTAAGATCCTCCATGATCAACAAAGTAATTTCCTACCATATTGCAATTTTTGGAATAAATGAAGGGGTGGTCAACTACTCAGACAACTCCTTCTCAATCAATATGTTCCCCTCAGTAAATAATAACACATATGCTCACCTATGATCCCAGCACTATCCCAGTAGTCTCACAAGGATTGCGTGACATCATTGTGTCACTTGATCCCTGCAGTTAACTATCGCTGGCTTCACTCCACTCTCCTTCGGACAAGTCAGACAACTTGAGGAATTGAGAGAGCAGCCACAGCTCTCACTTCCTCCAAATGTGTGTTTTGTCTGTTGAACAGGTAAGTGATGCAGGGCAGTTACCAGGGGAGACAAACAGGACTCTAGTCTAGGGCCCAAACAGAAGGGGTGCCCCTTCATGCTTCAATTATTAGCTTAAAAACTAGGGTGGAGGCAGAGCTGGGGTGGAGTCTCAAGCGGGCCCCAAAATTATGCCAGTCAGGGGCCCTGAAATTCCTAGTGGCAGCCCTGAGTGATGTCAGCAATAATTGAACACAGGGATCAAATGACATAAAAATGTCACACGATCCCTGGGAGAGCTTGGGCCAATAACACTAGAACGGCGCTAGGACCGGAGGTGAGAATAGGTTTATTATATTACTGGAGGGAAACAGGGCAATTAAAAAGAGGTTGTCTTGAGCAGTGGACAACTCCTTTAAGTGCATAAACAAAAGGTGCAACAATTGCAGATGCACCCAAGACCTTATACTGTGCATTTATCTTAAAGCGGTGTGCTCTAAAATGACAAATCTACAGTCCCTCTATGTGTCAGTCTGTGTGACTGCAGACTTGTAAATCCTCACATCGCATTGACTGCGTTCTTTTCGTTTTAAGTGGGCTTTACAGGCAACGACATTGCTAATGAGATGTCATTGGGGTCACTGTCGTTGGGAATTCGTGACGCACATCCGGCCTCGTTAGCAACGTCGTTGCGTGTAAAATGCAGGAACGACCGTTAATGATCAAAAAAACTCACCATATCGTTGATCGTTGACACGTCGTTCTAATCTCAAATATCGTTGCTGCTGCAGGTACGATGTTGTTCGTCGTTCCTGCGGCAGCACACATCGCTATGTGTGACACAGCAGGAACGAGGAACAATATCGTACCTGCGGCAACCCACAATGAGGAAGGAAGGAGGTGGGTGGGATGTTACGGCCGCTCATCTCCGCCCCTCCACTTCTATTGGGCGGCCGCTTAGTGACTCCGCTGTGACGCCGCTGTGACGCCGCATGAACTGCCCCCTTAGAAAGGAGGCGGTTCGTCGGCCACAGCCACGTCACTAGGCAGGTAAGTCCATGTGATGGGTCCGAGCGATGTTGTGCGCCACGGGCAGCGATTTGCCCGTGACGCACAACCGACGGGGGCGGGTGCTTTCACCAGTGACATCACTAGCAATGTCGCTGCTTGTAAAGCAGCCTTTAGACCACAACCCTTTAAGGGATATTTGCTTTTCTATTAAAAAAGGACACAACTGCTACAAATGAAACAGAGATTGAAGAACTCCGCTACAGATTTTGCTACTGGTTCTAGACATTCAAATATTTTTAGAGAATTTCTTGAGTAATTGCGGAATTTTTGTAGTCATATTACTGTAAACTTTTAAAATCTTGATTCATCACATATCTTGTAATGTTAACCAAAAATAATAGTATATCGAAATTTTGATATATTTATTGCTTTTTTTATTTTGCTATTTTTTCTTTCTATTTTTCTGCAGTTCAATGATTTTGCAGACTCTGCTGTTTTTCTTTCTGTACATGTTTATATTCATGAAAATTTTATTGTTGGAAAAATGTTAAATTTCAAAGACTGCGACCTATGATACATGAAAGAAATTTCTAACGTAGAACTTGTTCTCGACATAGGCAAGATAAAACATTATTTACAAAAAAAAGGACACATAATGTTATATGGATAACTCTGAGTGTGTATTATATCACCCTTATAGTAACATTTGATCGTGGATGCAGTTTGTTTTTTCTACCCAGTCAGTGAAGCTGTTTCCCTATGCCACTAATGAGACTCCCATGATGACTCTATTTGAGGATAATGACTACCCTCTACACCCAGCTCTTCTGTTCCATGTATTATTTAGAATACTCAGCTCTGCTGTTCACCCTGCTAGAAGGTAAAGGCCCCATCACACGCGAGCGTACCCGACCCCGTCGTTTGTGCGTCATGGGCAAATCGCTGCCTGTGGCACACAAAATCGTTCGGAGCCGTCACACGGACTTACCTGCCTAGCGATGTCACTGTTGCTGGTTAAGAGCCTCCTTTCTAAGGAGGCGGTTCGTGCAGCTTCACAGCGGCGTCACTAAGCAGCCACCCAATAGAAGCGGAGGGGGCGGAGATGAATAGCTGTAACATCCCGCCCACCTCCTTCTTTCCTCATTGCCGGCGGCCGCAGGTAAGCAGTAGTTCGTCGTTCCCGGGGTGTCACACGTAGCGATGTGTGCTGCCTCGGGAACGACGAACAACCTGCGTGCTCAACAATTAACGATTTCTTGAAAATGAATGACGTGTCAACGATCAACGATAAAGTGAGTATTTTTGATTGTTAATGGCCATTCGTTGGTGTCACACGCAACGACGTCGCTAACGATGCCGGATGTGCGTCATGGAATCTGTGACCCCGGCGATATATCGTTAGATACGTCGTTGCGTGTAACAGGGTCTTAAGTCTTGCAAATCCTGCTCTACTGCTTTGCATGCTGTTCAGCAGATACAGATACCCCGGCTGCAGAAGAAGAAGGCTAAAGATGGTTGAAAGAGGAGGCGTTGCACCCGGAAAATGGAGCCACCTATCTAACCCGTCTGCATTGTACCGTCCGTTTAGTTAAGTATAATAAAGTCATTTTTACGTTCTACACAGCGGCCTAGGCTCTAATATACAGCATGTTAGAATGCTGTATATAAGAGCCCAGTGGTGGTGGCCACAGCTTATAGTCACCAAATCTGGTGACATGTTCCCTTTAAGACGACCATCCACCAGAATTTTCATATATAAACTAAAGCCAGAGCTATACTGGCGCTATCATGCTGATTCTATACATACCTATAGTTGTGAGATCGGATGTATACTTTCTGAGATACAGGTAAGTAAAGGTTGTGAAATTCACTGTTATTTGATGAGAGGTGCATTGGAATATCTAATAGGTGGGTCGGGTTTTGCTAGTTAACCCCACGCATGTCTGCCTGCCTCTCCTTCCTCCCCCTGTCTCTGTAATTATGGGGGAGGAAGGAGGGTGGAATGAGAGGGGGAGGAAGCAAAGGCAGGTAAACAAGGGCGGGAATAACTAGCAAAACCCGACCTACCTATTAGATATTCTGTAGCTGCTATCAATCAAGTAACAGTGCATTTCACAAACTTTACTTGCTTATATTTCAGAAACTATACATCCAATCTCACAACTAAAGGTATGTATAGAATCAGCATGATAGCGCCAGTATAGCACTGGCTTTACTTTATATATGAAAATCCTGGTGGTTGGTCCTCTTTAAAGCTGAGAGAATCCACCTTACTAGGTGAGCCATAACAATTATATTTTGACCTCAAATTTCTAGAAAATGAAATGAAAAAAAGCCTTTCATTCTAAAAAAAAAAACAATTACCGTATTTTACGGCATGTGCCCATTGTTTAGTGATTTCCCCTGCTGTAATGTCCTCATTGTTTAGTGATGTCTCCTGCAGTAATGTGCCAATTGTTTAATAATGTCCCCTGCTGTATTATCCCCATTGTTTAATAATGTCCCCTGCTGTATTATCCCCATTGTTTAATAATGTCCTCTGCTGTATTGTCCCCATTGTTTAGTAATGTTCCCTACTATAATGTCCCATGCAGTAATGAGCCCATTGTTTAATAGATTCCTCCTGCTGGCTCCCTTCTGTCCCCTATCATGCAGTTTTTTACACACAATAAAAGATATTCTCACCTGTCCTCCATTCTCGTGGTGCCTCCAGCAGTTTCCTGCAGTCCGCTGGCACACAGACCCTTCCAGGATAGTGTCTGGTGTATGGAGTGACCGCTGCAGGATGTCATCATGACTTTACTAAAGTTGAATGCTTTACGGCGCCACAAGGCACTCAACTGCAGTAAAACGCATACAATACACTGGGCCGCCACTACTGTCAGCCGTATAAGATGACACCCGGCGTGTGAGATGACCCCTGACTTTTGAGATTTTCAGGGGTTAAAAAGTCATCTTATACACCGGAAAATACGGTATATAAAAATTATTACTTTTCAGAATTAAATCATAATAACTATTAGTTCAGTTTTAATTACAGAAACTTTACTTGCCTGTATTTCAGAAAATATACATCTGATCTCACAACTAAAGATATGTATAGAATCAGCATGATAGCGCCAGTATAGCACTGGCTTTAGTTTATATATAAAAATCCTGGTGGTTGATCCTCTTTAAATCTGAGAGAATCCACCTTACTAGATGAGCCATAACAATTACACATTTCTAGAAAATGAAATTAAAAAAGCCTTTAATTCTAAAAAAGAAATATAAAAAATATGATTTTTCAGAATTAAATCATAATATCTATTAGCTCAATTTTAATTACAGAAACTTTACTTGCCTATATTTCAGAAAGTATAAATCCGATCTCAAAACTAAAGGTATGTATAGAATCGGCATGATAGCGCCAGTATAGCACTGGCTTTAGTTTATATAGGAAAATCCTGGTGGTTGATCCTCTTTAAATCTGAGAGAATCCACCTTTCTAGATGAGCCATAACAATTACAAATTTCTAGAAAATGAAATTAAAAAAGTCTTTAATTCTAAAAAAAATATAAAAAATATTATTTTTCAGAATTAAATCATAATATCTATTAGTTCAATTTGAATTTCACAAACTTTACTTGCCTGTATTTCAGAAACTATACATCTGATCTCACAACTAAAGGTATGCATAGAATCAGCATGATAGCACCAGTATAGCACTGGCTTTCGTTTATATAGGAAAATCCTGGTGGCTAGCACTCTTTAAATCTGAGAGAATCCACCTTACTAGGTGAGCCATAACAATTATATTTTGTCCTTCAAATTTCTAGAAAATAAACTAAAAGAAGCCTTTTATTCTAAAAAAAAATATAAAAAATTATTACTTTTCAGAATTAAATCATAATAACTATTAGTTCAATTTTAATTACAGAAACTTTACTTGCCTGTATTTCAGAAAGTAAACAGTCGATCTCACAACTAAAGGTATGTATAGAATCAGCATGATAGCACCGGTATAGCACCGGCTTTAGTTTCTTTATGAAAATTCTGGTGGCTGGCACTCTTTAAATCTGAGAGAATCCAATTAACTAGATGAGCCATAACAATTACAGATTTCTAGAAAATGAAATTAAGAAAGCCTTTAATTCTAAAAAAGAAATATAAAAAATATGATTTTTCAGAATTAAATCATAATATCTATTAGTTCAATTTTAATTACAGAAACTTTACTTGCCTATATTTCAGAAAGTATAAATCCGATCTCAAAACTAAAGGTATGTATAGAATCGGCATGATAGCACCAGTATAGCACTGGCTTTAGTTTATATAGGAAAATCCTGGTGGTTGATCCTCTTTAAATCTGAGAGAATCCACCTTTCTAGATGAGCCATAACAATTACAAATTTCTAGAAAATGAAATTAAAAAAAGCCTTTAATTCTAAAAAAAATATATAAAAAATATAATTTTTCAGAATTAAATCATAATAACTATGAGTTCAATTTTAATTACAGGAACACTGCCAAAGTGGTAATGTAAAAAAGATTTTCTGGTTATTTACCCATGAGGTTTTGGGTTTTATCAAGGAAGAATACTGACAAGTCATGCATCATTTCAAAAAGACATATATAGCCTAGAAAGTGCTTTAAGGCAGCTGCGAGCAAGTGTCACTTTGAGTTAAATGCATTATTAAACTGTTGGGAAATTTCACATCATGGGTCATTTATCTATGCTAAATTAGGTCAAAAGCCTCTACACTTGCCTAGATAAATGAATAAGAAGCAGAGCTTCTCTCTTGGGATTCCATTCATTGACAAGTTAGCGCTATGTATTTTCTCTTGTTTTGTCGATGCTAGGTAAAAAATGTGCATAATAATTTATGATGGCCACAGGAAAAGCCATCTGTGAAAATCGAAGCCATTGATACATCCTTGTGAGAAGCTTGAAACCAGTCAAACAGCTTTGTCCGAAATGCCAGGTTTTTCACTATGTGACAAAATTACCCCTTAAGCTTTGTTTGTCTGCTCCAGCCTGTCGTGCTGTTTTTGCCTGACTGTGTGTCTTTGCATTGTAATTCTAACGCTGCACATTATTAATTTGCAAGATATTATGAAAATATTCATTAAAAGGATAACAGAATACAAAATGATAGTTGAATGTAAAAAAATTACATTTTTGCTATCTTAATAAAAATTCATGCTTAGGTTGCGGTAGGCTACAACTAGATATTATGTCACATTAAGCTGCAAAAAAACAAGTGCATGCGCGTACTGTCTCCTGTCTGGACTATTGCAACCTCCTGCTCTGTGGCTTCCCTTCTAAAGGGGGTATTACATGCAGCGATATCGCTAGCAATATCGCTGGTGAAAGCACCCACCCCCGTCGTTTGTGCGTCACGGGCAAATCGCTGACCGTGGCGTACAAAATCGTTTGGAGCCGTCACACGTACTTACCTGCCTAACCTGTTGCCGACGAACCGCCTCCTTTCTAAGGGGGTGGTTTGTGCGGAGTCACAGCGGCATCACTAAGCGGCCGCCCAATAGAAGCAGAGGGGCGGAGATGAGCGGGATGTAACATCCCGCCCACCTGCTTCCTTCCGCATTGCCGGTGGCCGCAGGTAAGCTGTACTTCGTCGCTCCCAAGGTGTCACACATAGCGATGTGCGCTGCCTCGGGAATGCCGAACAACCTGCGTGCTTAACAATCACTGATTTTTTAAAAAGGAACGACGTGTCAACGATGAACGATAAGGTGAGTATTTTCCATGGTTAATGCTCGTTCCTTGCTGTCACACGCAACGACGTCGCTAACGATGCCGGATGTGCGTCACGGAATCTGTGACCCCGGCAATATATCGTTAGCTACGTTGCTGCGTGTAACAGGGCCTTAACAGTCTTGCACCCCTACAATCTACTTTAAACTATGCCGCCCAACTAATCCACCTGTCCCCCCGCTATTTCTGAATCCTGACTTCTCCTCTCTGCCAATCTCTTCACTGGCTTCCCATTGCTCAATGACTCCAGTTCAAAACCCTAACCATAACCTACAAAGCCATCCACAACCTGTCTCCTCCCTACATCTGTGACCTAGTCTCCCGGTACTTACCCGCACATACCCTTTGATCCTCACAAGATCTCCTTCTCTACTCCCCTCTCATCTCCTCTTCCCACCATCGCACCCAAGATTTCTCCTGTGCATCCCCCATACTCTGGATTACTCTGCCACAACATATCAGACTCTCACCTACCTTGACAAGCTTCAAAAAGATCCTGAAGACCCACCTCTTCCGACAAGCCTACAACCTGCAGTAACATCAGTCTTATATAGCGCCGCACGACCATCTCTATCCTCACCCATCCCTTGTAGACTGTGAGCCCTCGTGGGCAGGGTCCTCTCTCCTCCTGTACCAGTCTGTGCCGTGTTTTCTTTATGATTATTGTACTTGTCTCTACTATGTATACCCCTTTCCCCATGTAAATCGCCATGGAATAAATGGGGCTATAATAAATAATAATAATAAGTATTTTTATTATTAATATTATTATGATTCTTCAAAACAATTTTACCAAAATGAACTATATATTTTTTAAAAGTTGCGACATTTGTGTACAAATTACAGTTCAGCAAAACTTCTGCAAATTTTAGTGTTTTCACAACAGTTTCTTCCATCACTATCAAAATTAATTTAGCATTCCCAAAATTTGTGGATTCTAAAAAATTGGAATTTTTGGGAATTCGAATAAAGCAAAATAGAAACCAGACAGTCTTCCAAATGTATGGAGAAGAGTTAAAAAAAAAATAACAAATAACACTCCGCAGCTTCTCCAGTAGGAAATTTCCCAGCTGCAACAGAAGTGAACACCTCAGCTTCCCCAGAGACAGGCTCCTTCAAAATGGACAGTATAAACTGAACTATAACCAGCATAGGGAGGAGTAAGGAATGGATATTTAGATCACAGCAGGAGAGAAAGGAACCTTAACCCCTTCAGCACAGGATGGACTTAAATAAGCTCCAACAGAGGGTAAAAGACGAGCAAGCACTAAAGAGGATCTGCGATCAACTATATGCTGTGACCTTCTGATCCACGATATCCCTGAGATCGCATCAGGCCATGGTACACTCGTGAGAAGACCAGAGCAATAGTGGAGCAGGGATATAGGAAACCAGTGGAGGAATGGCAGGGAGTAGTGACAGAAGGGACAGCTGAGAAACTAGTTGAGTATGATTTTTTAACCCCTTCTTATCCTATCTGATTATTCTATTTGGGGGCTGGGGTACCTTACATCAGAATAATTGACTTTTTTAACACCAGTTTGGACTCTTTGGATTCTCATTGAATACATACAGCACAAATCAAAATCCAGGATGATTTTGAGCCAGCCTAGCTACCTCTCCTATTTGGTTGTTGGGCGAGAGTTCATTTTGTTTTAAAAAAAAAAAAAAAAGCTACTTTGCATACTTTTCTCCCATGAACCATTACTTATGAGACTCCATACTCAGCTGGTGCAATGTAAAAAACAAAAATTTGCAACGTAGTCTGCACCTGATTGTAAGATTTTTTTAGAATTTGTTCTGATTCGAAATCTTTATTGCAGGTGAATCTGAAGCACCCTATCAACTTGACGAAGGGGACGGTTCAGCTCAAAAATATTTCTACTCACGTAACGTAACAAATTCTAAAAAGCTTTGAATCCAGCACAAACCACATTACTCCTCTTTTTGTTTTTTTTTTACATTGCACCTTGAACTATTTGAATCCATTCAGAGAGATTGGAGTGGATAGGACCCCACTGCCGCCCACAACTAGTACCCCCATCTAATGACCAACTTACACATTTGGATGCAACTTAGACACGGAAGAAAAAATTGGACCCCATAGAATAACATAGAATTGAGGGCAATCTAATGTTTTGTTTAATCACCCTAGGACCAAAAATACGGTCATGTGCACAAGTCTTTAGGCTGAAGAGCCATGGTGGTTTTACATGGACTATATATATCCTAATTGGTATTATTTGTAATATGCTAGTGGGTTGAGATGAGCGAACCTGAGGTTCAGCGTTCGATATTCGTACCAAACACAGATTACTAAAAATACAAAGTTCAGATTCGGACATTGGGTGCTTTATGTATGCAAACCACTCTCGCAAGCATCGCTGTGCTCGGGTACGCTCAGTATTCAGCCCAGTGCAAGCCTCTTACAGTGTTTGAATGGCTCGCATTGAGCGCAACAACAGCATTATTGAATGTAGTGTGACTAAACAAAACAAATGGAAAAAACTCCTGGAAGTAATCTGTTTATGGCTGGCTGCATGTGGGCAAAGACCCAAATTTCCCAATCCGTGACTTTCATTGGGACTCTGGTCAAGTCCAAGTCCCAATTGAACTTTATCAAAAGTCAAGCTGAACCATTCAAACCAAACTTTGATGGGTCACCTCATCTCTACTAGTGAGTCAATATTTTGATTTTATGCAACTGCTCCTATGTTTTACCTCCTTTAATGGATTTAAAGAGGACCAACCACCACAATTTCCAGATATAAACTTAAGCCAGTGCTATACTGGTGCTATCATGCTGATTCTATACATACCTTTAGTTGTGAGATCAGATATATACTTTCTGAAATGTAGGCAAGTACAGTTTGTGAAATGCACTGTTTTTTGATTGATAGGTGCAATGGAATATCTAATAGGTGGTTCGAGTTTTGTTAGTTATTTCTGACCCTGTTTGCCTGCCTGTCCTTCCTCTTCCCTGACCTTCCTCTCTCCTTCCTCCCCCAGCTCCCCCTGTAATAACAGAGACAGGGGGCTGAAGGACAGGCAAGCAGACAGGGGTAGGAATAACTAGCAAAACCCGACCCCCCATTAGATATTCTGCAGCACCTATTAATCAAATGACAGTCCATTTCACAAACTTTACTTGCCTATATTTCAGAAAGTATAATCCGATCTCACAACTAAAGAGACACTTTACAATCTCACAACTAAACGGAGGGGAAAAGAGGGAAGAAAGACAGGCTGACAGGGGCGGAAATAACTAACAAAACCAAACCCCCCTATTAGATATTCTACAGCACCTATCAATCAAATAACAGTGCAGTTCACAAACTTTACTTGCCTGTATTTCAGAAACTATACATCAGATCTCACAAATAAAGGTATGTATAGAATCAGCATAATAGCGCTAGTATAGCACTGGCTTTAGTTTATATATGAAAATGCTAATGGCTGGTCCTCTTTAAGTCCTCGTGTACTTTAATTTTCGTTTTTTAACCTGTATTTTTAGTGTCACTTACTCCAGGTTTAGGTGTATTATTTTTATTTATTGACTAGTATTTCTTTTAGCATTTCCTAATGTATTGCCCTAGGCATTCTATTGATAAAATATTGCTGGAATGGTTGGTTTGTTATCTGTTTGTTAGTCCCAATGTATTAGGATTTAACTGCTAGTAGGATTATATTTTCATTTTAGTTTTTTTTAGTATTGATTATGTACCAACATGACCAGTGGATCTTCCAATAAGTGTAATACTCAATCTTTTATGTGTTTTATATGTTCTGTGAATACAAAGTTATTTTTATCACAAAATATCTCTTTGGGACTTTCGTCTTTGGAAACATTGCGCAGACACGAGTCATAACAATTGTTTTATTCCGATGTACGACAATCCATTTTACTATTTTATATAACAAAATTAAGATTTTTACAGCATAAAGTTCTTTCCCGAACTAATCATTGTTCTCTCACTTCTATCAAGTACAAGCATCTTTAATTTGTACTCTGATTTACTCGGTGATACATTGTTGTAATATCTCCTTCAGCGCATGTATCTATTGATTGCTTTAAAAAATCATTTTAAAATATAGCAAGCATTATGAGATTGTGCTTTCTGCAAATATGTTGTGAAATATTATTTACTGGCTTATAAAATTTCCCCACAGGGTTTTTTTTTAAGACTTTGTTCTAAATAACTTGTCTGCAAAAGCATTTTGTTTGGTGTTTTTTTTCCTTCTCGTTGCTTGTAATCAGCAAAAGTTCAAGGACACCTGCAAAATAATTCCTCTAGTATTAATTAGCATTCTAATCCTTTATTTCTAGAAAACCCAAATCAAACAGTGAGATAATTAGTCACAACAAAATATTACGGTACCTATCACAATAATCAGAAAAAGGAAAACCTTAAGTTTTCTGCCCAATAAACCCATAAGCTCAAGCTCCTCTTTTTATTTTTGTCTTTTTTACTTAATCTCTTCCTTTTTTTTCTTTTCTTTCTAATTTTCCAGTTCTCTTTTTCTTCCTCTTCTATTTCCGCTTCATTATCTTCCATTTTCGCTTTCTTCCTCTTCCTCTCTTTGTCTACTTCTTATTCTTCTGCTTCCTTTTCTTCTTTTTATTTTACTTCTTATTTCCCTCCTTCTACTTCCTCTTCTACCACTTTTCATTCTACTTCTTTCTTCTCTTTTTCTTCCACTAATATTTTCCTCTTCCTCATGTTGACCTCTTACACTTCTTCTGTATAGTAGTTCTCCTCTTTTGTTTTCTCTTCATCTTTTCCTTCCTCTCCTTTAACCTTTTCTTTCTGTTATACTTCAGCCTTTTCTTCTAATGTGTCTAAAATTGTACTACACAGATACAGAACATGTCCAGCTACACAGATACGATACAGAACTTGTCCAGTCCATTAATTGAGTAGGCACTCTGGACACAGCACTCCATGGCTTCTTGCACTTCTGTTTCCCACTTCCTTATGTTCACCACTTATACTTCTTCTATGTCTTCTAGTTCCTCTCTTTTTTTCCTCTTCATCTTTTCCTTCCTCTCCTTTTGCCTTTTCTTCTACTTTGTCTAAAAATGTACTAAACAGATACAGAACATGGATTGAGCAGACACTCTGGACACAGACCTCCATAGCTTCTTGAACTTCTGTTTCCCTCTTCCTCATGTTGACCTCTTATACTTTTTCTATGTCTACTATTTCTTATCTTTTTTTCCTCTTCATCTTTTCCTTCAACTCCTTTTACCTTTATTTTCTCTTATAATTCTGTCTTTTCTTCTATTTTGTCTAAAATTGTACTACACAGATACAGAAGATGTCCAGTCCATTGACTGAGCAGACACTCTTGACTAGAGATGAGCGAACCGGTCCCGGTTCGGCTCGAGGTCGGTTCGCCGAACGGAGGTCCCGTTCGAGTTCGGCTCGTCGAACGTTCGACGAACCGAACTCGAACTGCATAGGAAACAATGGCAGGCAATCACAAACACAGAAAAACACCTAGAAAACACCCTCAAAGGTGTCCAAAAGGTGACAAACAACTCAAACACATGGGAAAGTGACAAGGACATATACTCATGCGAAAACAAAACAGCTGGACAAGGAAAAAGAGGAGGACACACAGATATATGAGTATATGCAAGGAAACATCGATTCCATTATTGTGCAACTTGAGCCCTGCTCATTTTAGACTTCCAATCTGGATAAATTGCCTGAGCTCGCCACGTACGCCTTGGGGATCTTGTCGTGTCCTGCAGCCAGCGTTCTCTCGGAACCTGTCTTCAGTGCTGCTGGGGGTCTGCTGGCAGATAAGCACACGTGTCTGTCCACTGACAATGTGGACATGGCTCTCAGAGGACTTTCTTCCCCTGGGTCATCCAGGGGACGGGAAAGGCACGCGTATTTTTGAGAGTGCTTCCTGCAAAGCATCTGTTTCATTTTGAAAAGGGGGATCAAGTGATGCCAGTCAAGTGGGGTGTGTGTGGCCCAATTAGTGGAAACGAGGGAGACTGTGGTTGGAGTCCCCTCGCTTTTGAAAAAAGAACCAAGATAAACAAGTCATGGCTCTCAGAGGACTTTTCTTACCCTGGGTCATCCAGGGGACGGGAAAGGCACGCGTATTTTTGAGAGTGCTTCATGCAAAGCATCTTTTTCTTTTTCAAAAGGGGGCTCAACCGATGCCAGTCAAGTGGGGTGTGTGTGGCCCAGTTAGTGGAAACGAGGGAGACTGTGGTTGGAGTCCCCTCGCTGTGTTTCTAAAAGAACCAAAATGAACAAATCATGGCTCTCAGAGGACTTGTCTTCCCCTGGGTCAGCCAGGGGACGGGAAAGGCACGCGTATTTTTGAAAGTGCTTCATGCAAAGCATCTTTTTCTTTTTCAAAAGGGGGCTCAACCGATGCCAGTCAAGTGGGGTGTGTGTGGCCCAGTTAGTGGAAACGAGGGAGACTGTGGTTGGAGTCCCCTCGCTTTTGAAAAAAGAACCAAGATGAACAAGTCATGGCTCTCAGAGGACTTTTCGTACCCTGGGTCATCCAGGGGACGGGAAAGGCACGCGTATTTTTCAGAGTGCTTCATGCAAAGCATCTTTTTCTTTTTCAAAAGGGGGCTCAACCGATGCCAGTCAAGTGGGGTGTGTGTGGCCCAGTTAGTGGAAACGAGGGAGACTGTGGTTGGAGTCCCCTCGCTTTTGAAAAAAGAACCAAGATGAACAAGTCATGACTCTCAGAGGACTTTTCGTACCCTGGGTCATCCAGGGGACGGGAAAGGCACGCGTATTTTTGAGAGTGCTTCATGCAAAGCATCTTTTTCTTTTTCAAAAGGGGGCTCAACCGATGCCAGTCAAGTGGGGGGTGTGTGGCCCAGTTAGTGGAAACGAGGGAGACTGTAGTTGGAGTCCCCTCGCTGTGTTTCTAAAAGAACCAAAATGAACAAATCATGGCTCTCAGAGGACTTGTCTTCCCCTGGGTCAGCCAGGGGACGGGAAAGGCACGCGTATTTTTGAGAGTGCTTCATGCAAAGCATCTTTTTCTTTTTCAAAAGGGGGCTCAACCGATGCCAGTCAAGTGGGGTGTGTGTGGCCCAGTTAGTGGAAACGAGGGAGACTGTGGTTGGAGTCCCCTCGCTTTTGAAAAAAGAACCAAGATGAACAAGTCATGGCTCTCAGAGGACTTTTCTTACCCTGGGTCATCCAGGGGACGGGAAAGGCACGCGTATTTTTGAGAGTGCTTCATGCAAAGCATCTTTTTCTTTTTTAAAAGGGGGCTCAACCGATGCCAGTCAAGTGGGGTGTGTGTGGCCCAGTTAGTGGAAACGAGGGAGACTGTGGTTGGAGTCCCCTCGCTTTTGAAAAAAAAACCAAGATGAACAAGTCATGGCTCTCAGAGGACTTTTCTTACCCTGGGTCATCCAGGGGACGGGAAAGGCACGCGTATTTTTGAGAGTGCTTCATGCAAAGCATCTTTTTCTTTTTCAAAAGGGGGCTCAACCGATGCCAGTCAAGTGGTGTGTGTGTGGCCCAGTTAGTGGAAACGAGGGAGACTGTGGTTGGAGTCCCCTCGCTGTGTTTCTAAAAGAAGCAAAATGAACAAATCATGGCTCTCAGAGGACTTGTCTTCCCCTGGGTCAGCCAGGGGACGGGAAAGGCACGCGTATTTTTGAGAGTGCTTCATGCAAAGCATCTTTTTCTTTTTCAAAAGGGGGCTCAACCGATGCCAGTCAAGTGGGGGGTGTGTGGCCCAGTTAGTGGAAACGAGGGAGACTGTGGTTGGAGTCCCCTCGCTGTGTCTCTAAAAGAACCAAGATGAACAAGTCATGGCTCTCAGAGGACTTTTCTTCCCCTGGGTCTGCCAGGGGACGGGAAAGGCACGTGTATTTTTGAGAGTGCTTCATGCAAAGCATCTTTTTCTTTTTCAAAAGGGGGCTCAACCGATGCCAGTCAAGTGGGGGGTGTGTGGCCCAGTTAGTGGAAACGAGGGAGACTGTGGTTGGAGTCCCCTCGCTGTGTCTCTAAAAGAACCAAGATGAACAAGTCATGGCTCTCAGAGGACTTTTCTTACCCTGGGTCAGCCAGGGGACGGGAAAGGCACGCGTATTTTTGAGAGTGCTTCATGCAAAGCATCTTTTTCTTTTTCAAAAGGGGGCTCAACCGATGCCAGTCAAGTGGGGGGTGTGTGGCCCAGTTAGTGGAAACGAGGGAGACTGTGGTTGGAGTCCCTTCGCTGTGTCTCTAAAAGAACCAAGATGAACAAGTCATGGCTCTCAGAGGACTTTTCTTACCCTGGGTCAGCCAGGGGACGGGAAAGGCACGCGTATTTTTGAGAGTGCTTCATGCAAAGCATCTTTTTCTTTTTCAAAAGGGGGCTCAACCGATGCCAGTCAAGTGGGGGGTGTGTGGCCCAGTTAGTGGAAACGAGGGAGACTGTGGTTGGAGTCCCCTCGCTTTTGAAAAAAGAACCAAGATGAACAAGTCATGGCTCTCAGAGGACTTTTCTTACCCTGGGTCATCCAGGGGACGGGAAAGGCACGCGCATTTTTGAGAGTGCTTCATGCAAAGCATCTTTTTCTTTTTCAAAAGGGGGCTCAACCGATGCCAGTCAAGTGGGGGGGTGTGGCCCAGTTAGTGGAAACGAGGGAGACTGTGGTTGGAGTCCCCTCGCTGTGTTTCTAAAAGAACCAAAATGAACAAATCATGGCTCTCAGAGGACTTGTCTTCCCCTGGGTCAGCCAGGGGACGGGAAAGGCACGCGTATTTTTGAGAGTGCTTCATGCAAAGCATCTTTTTCTTTTTCAAAAGGGGGCTCAACCGATGCCAGTCAAGTGGGGTGTGTGTGGCCCAGTTAGTGGAAATGAGGGAGACTGTGGTTGGAGTCCCCTCACTTTTGAAAAAAGAACCAAGATGAACAAGTCATGGCTCTCAGAGGACTTTTCTTACCCTGGGTCATCCAGGGGACGGGAAAGGCCCGCGTATTTTTGAGAGTGCTTCATGCAAAGCATCTTTTTCTTTTTCAAAAGGGGGCTCAACCGATGCCAGTCAAGTGGGGGGTGTGTGGCCCAGTTAGTGGAAACGAGGGAGACTGTGGTTGGAGTCCCCTCGCTGTGTTTCTAAAAGAACCAAAATGAACAAATCATGGCTCTCAGAGGACTTGTCTTCCCCTGGGTCAGCCAGGGGACGGGAAAGGCACGCGTATTTTTGAGAGTGCTTCATGCAAAGCATCTTTTTCTTTTTCAAAAGGGGGCTCAACCGATGCCAGTCAAGTGGTGTGTGTGTGGCCCAGTTAGTGGAAACGAGGGAGACTGTGGTTGGAGTCCCCTCGCTGTGTTTTACATGCTTTTAGAAGGGCATGACATGGCTTGGAGGTTGACTTTCATCATCTGCAAACTGTTGGCTACCAAAATGCTGCCTTTCCAACAACTGTGGTTATAGACAATGAGGAACATACTGATGAAGATGAGACGCAGATACCCGATTGGGATGACAACTTAAATATTCGGTCAGGGCAAGAAGAGGCTCGGTCTGAGGGGGAGGGGAGTGCAAACACAACAATTGATGATGAAGTTCTAGATCCCACCTACTGTCAACCCACAGTCAGACACTCGAGGAGGTCAACAGAGACGATGGAGGAGGATGCAACCGACGACGAAGTAACCTTGCGTCTTCCTGGACACAGTCGGAGCACTGGTAGCACGTCTACAACTGCATCCTCAGCCACCACTCTGCCTCTGAGCATTATTCGGGGTGGATCAACAGGTCGCATGGCCTCTAAGCCTTGCCTAGCCTGGTCCTTTTTTGACATAAAAAAAGATCGCCCAAATTATGTGATCTGTAACATTTGGCATGGTTATCTTAGTAGAGGTCAAAACCTCAGCAGTTTGACAACTTCTTCCATGAATCGTCACATGAATAAATATCATATGGCCTGGTGGGAAGCTCACCGTGCTGCAATGCGGCCTAGCGGAGCCAACCATCCACCGCCTGCCCCTTCCAGTGCATCCGCGCGCTCGTCATCTTCTAGGACTGTGGGGACAGCTGTCACACCTGTTTTTCCACCCACAACTTCCACCACTGTAACCGCAACAGGCAGTTTGCTTGGTAGGTCGTCAGTTGGTTTGGAAGGGGAAACAAGTGATTGTGTACAGCTCTCTCAAACATCGATAGCACCAACGTTGGATGAAGGCAACATCATGTCTCCGCCTGCACTTTACTCACAAACCTGCATTTTTCCAGGGACACCCTACTCAACACCGTCTACACACAGCAGCCAGATCTCTGTCCCTCAGATGTGGTCAAATAAAAGGCCACTTCCTGCGACCCATGACAAAGCTAAGAGGTTGACTCTATCCCTCTGTAAGCTGTTGGCTACCGAAATGCTGCCTTTCCGCCTAGTGGACACACAGGATTTTAGAGACCTTATGTCTGTCGCTGTGCCCCAGTACCAGATGCCCAATCACCACTGCTTCTCCAAGAAAAGCATGCCCGCGCTACACCAGCATGTCGCACACAACATCACCACTTCCTTGAGAAAATCTGTGTGCGACAGGGTGCATTTCAACACAGATACTTGGACCAGTAAGCATAGACAGGGTCATTACATGTCGCTGACTGGCCACTGGGTAACTATGGTGATAGATGGTGAAGGGTCTGCTGCACAAGTCTTGCCGTCCCCACGACTTGTGTGTCAATCCTCTGTCTGTCCAAGTTCCGCCACTGCTTCTGCATCCTCCACCTCATCTGGGTCCTCCACCTCCGCCCCAAGCCTGCCTGGTCAGGCCACCAGCGTTCTCACTGCGCAGAAGGAATCACGCAACCCTCATTACTATGCTGGCAGCAGAGCGCAACGGCATCAGGCGGTCTTTAGCTTGACATGTCTTGTGAATAAGAGTCACACAGCTGAGGAGTTGTGGTCAGCTCTGCGGTCCGAGTTTAATAAATGGTTGTCTCCACTCAACCTGCAGCCTGGTAAGGCCGTGTGCGACAATGCTGCAAACCTGGGTGCGGCCCTTCGCCTGGGCAAGCTGGCACACGTGCCTTGTATGGCTCACGTGTTTAACCTTGTTGTCCAGCAATTTTAACCCACTATCACGGCCTAGATGGGCTTCTGCACAGGGCATGGTCACTCTCTGCTCACTTCTGCCGTTTAAACGCCGCAGCTGACTTGACTTGCATTGCTCCAGAAGTCTTTCAGCCTGCCGGTTCATCACCTGAAATGCGATGTATCGACACGCTGGAATTCGACTCTCCACATGATACAGAGACAGCACCACCGAGCCCTGGTGCATTATGTCATGACGTATAGCCTAGGCCAATGAGATGCAGAGGTGGGGCAGATTACACTGCTAGAGTGGTCTCAGATCAAGGACCTATGCACCCTTCTGCACAGTTTCGACATGGCGACGAATATGTTTAGCGCTGACAATGCCATTATCAGCATGACGATTCCAGTCATTTACATGCTGGAGCACACGCTAAACACTATTCGGAGTCAGGGGGTGGGACAACAGGAAGGGGAGGAACTACAGGAGGATTCATATGCGCAAGACACAACAACATCACCAAGGTCCAGACGTTCATCATCACCAAGGCGCCAGGCATGGGACCATGGGGGACAGGGATCAACAAGGGCGCATGGTAGCAGGCGAGATGTTGAGGAAGGTGCAGGAGGACATGAAGATATGGATGACGAACTGTCCATGGACATGGAAGACTCAGCAGATGAGGGGGACCTTGGTCAAATTTCAGTTGAAAGAGGTTGGGGGGAGATGTCAGAGGAAGAAAGAACGGTTAGCACCTCTATGCCACAAACACAGCGTGGACTTGGTCCGCATGGCTGCGCAAGACACATGAGTGCTTTCTTGTTGCACGACCTCCAACATGACCCTCGTATTGTCAAAATTAGAAGTGATGATGACTACTGGCTTGCCACACTATTAGATCCCCGGTACAAGTCCAAATTTTGTGACATAATTCCAGCCATAGAAAGGGACGCACGTATGCAGGAGTATCAGCAGAAGCTGTTACTCGATCTTAGATACGCTTTTCCACCAAACAACCGTGCAGGTGCAGGGAGTGAATCTCCCAGTTGTAACTTGACAAACATGGGACGGTCTCGTCATCTTCAACAGTCTACACGTACCATAGATACATAGGTCCAACAATATATGCAGACACACAGCAGTTATCCCTAGTGGGGACACTGCATTGTGTGCCAGAGCTACTCACAAACAGATTCAAAAACAGGAGAAAAACGAGTAGAACTGCTTCACAAAAATATGTATTTTTATTCAATGTCTTAATTTATCTTTTATCAAAAAAGTGAATCAGAAAAAAATACATATACACAGTACATATGGGAACATGATGGTAGAAAAGTGAGAACAAGAGGAGGGATGTTAAAAAGACACAAACATGACCTGCAAGGATACCTATGCAATCAAATATCAGAACAACCACGTGATGGTCACATGGAAAGTATATCAAACGGAGTATACCAAGAGATTAACTGAGACACTTCTGCATGCCGTCTAATATCATACTGGTTTTACATAAAACTCTTAAGAGAAATCATGTAAGCATGCAAGAGAAACTCAGGAGCTACATGTCAGTGTTTACAATTATTACTTTAAGGCAAAAAAGCACATATACGTGCATTTAACCCACTAAACAATATATGACTGCACTATTCGCGCTGTCCCCACCGGACAGTTCCTGAGAATGAAGAGAATTTGCTCATCAGACTTAAAATTTGAGGAGCAGGCTGCCGACCTTAAGTCACGGTTCCAGGAAAGGGGTTATAGCAACCGCAGTATTAAGAAGGGTTACCTTAGGGCCAAAAACACTCCAAGGTCCCAACTCCTATTGACAAGAAAAAATGATAGACCTGAACATTCGGCGGTTAGATTTATTACCACCTTTAATCACGAATGGCATAATATTCGTGCCATTCTGAATCGCCACTGGTCTATCCTAACATCTGACCCTGCCCTGAAGGACTCTTTGTCCGATTACCCCTTGATGACAGCCAGGAGATCGGCTAATCTCCGCGATATGCTTGTCAGAAGCCATTATGTTCCACCAGTATCTACCTTTTTGGGTTTGTCCAACCCTCGGGTTGGGTGCTTCCCATGTTGTCATTGTCTCGCATGCAGCAATGTCGCTCGCAGCTCGGTGTTTTTGTCATCAGACGGGACGCGCGAGTTCCATATTAGGGACTACGTCTCTTGTGGCACCTCAAACGTCATATATTATGCCGTTTGTGGGTGCCCATTGATTTACATAGGATTGACTTCGCGTGAACTGCGCGTCCGCGTCCGCGAGCATGTGCGCGACATTGTTGCGGCTAAGACCGTGACTGACTGTGTCTCTTTAAAAACCATCCCACGCCACTTCAAAGCCTACCATGGATGTGATCCAAAATCCCTACTGGTACGTGGGATTGAGGTAATTCATGGTGGGATTAGGGGTGGCAATATTAAGAAAAGGTTGGCCCAGCGTGAGACGCGATGGATGGTGTTGTTGGATACAATTACCCCATCGGGTCTCAACGAGGCATTGAGCTTCGCCCCTTTTCTATGACATTACCCCACTGTGTGGGTCTTGTCCTTCTCTGTTGTCTGATTAGGGATATGGACATGCAGCAACTTTTTTATTTATGTGTTTTAATCTTGTTCCTCTATTCATTATGTCTCCTTTTTCCCTTGTATTTGTCCCTTTTAAATAACAGCATTGATCCTGCATGATTGTGATTCACCATGTCAAAAAGTGATATTGAAGATTCTTGGCTTACTTAAGTGGATACAGACACTGGACGGCGTGTGCGGCATATTTATTGTATACTTATTTCTATCTATGTCATATGTTTTGATGTGACCGTATTTACATTTGCATTTTTACTTCATGCGACCGCATAGCCATAATTACCCGTGCCTGGGATTACTTGGTTTCCATGTTTTTTGATCTATCATGGTTGTGCGCATGCGCGGGTCGCGCTGCGGGTCCGCCTTCCTCCCGGCCGTCCTTAGGTGACTTGTGCGCATGCGCGGGTGCTATGGAGACGCGTCCCTGCACCCGCGCATGCGCTATTGTTATGACGGCGTGTGGGGGTTTCCGGATCCCGTGGGCGCTATGCGCGCATGCGCCGGCGATATCCATTGATAGGATACAGCTGTTTGCATAGGGTGAGCGGCTATTTAAACTAGCCGAGAGCTACAATCAGTCACTCCCTGATGAAGCAACGGCGCATAAGCAGTCACCTGTGAAACGTACGTTGGAGTTCTTTGGGGGACTTAACCCCTTCCTCACCTCACAGACCTCCTTGGTTACTTTGCAATCGCAGACTTTATTGTGGTATGTATGGGGATCCTGCCAAGTTATATGTTCCCTTTGCCGTGATACTATGGGAAGCTTCCCTGATTAAATGCTGACCCAAAGCACTGATATATAATCGGCTATGTGGGACATTATATTTGGTGAAGATCCTTCTGCAACCACCAGTTGTATTCATAGTGTCACATGCTGTATGAGTTGAGTATACATATGTGTGAGCCCTAGATTATGTGTAAACAATTCAACTGACATGTGACTGGCCTTTAGCTGACCTTGGCTGAGAACCTCCGTCTTTATATATACGGGTAATGGATTATTCATAAGCCTGGTCTGCTTGTGGTGCAGTCATATATTGTTTAGTGGGTTAAATGCACGTATATGTGCTTTTTTGCCTTAAAGTAATAATTGTAAACACTGACATGTAGCTCCTGAGTTTCTCTTGCATGCTTACATGATTTCTCTTAAGAGTTTTTATGTAAAACCAGTATGATATTAGACGGCATGCAGAAGTGTCTCAGTTAATCTCTTGGTATACTCCGTTTGATATACTTTCCATGTGACCATCACGTGGTTGTTCTGATATTTGATTGCATAGGTATCCTTGCAGGTCATGTTTGTGTCTTTTTAACATCCCTCCTCTTGTTCTCACTTTTCTACCATCATGTTCCCATATGTACTGTGTATATGTATTTTTTTCTGATTCACTTTTTTGATAAAAGATAAATTAAGACATTGAATAAAAATACATATTTTTGTGAAGCAGTTCTACTCGTTTTTCTCCTGTTTTTGAATCTGTTTGTGAGTAGCTCTGGCACACAATGCAGTGTCCCCACTAGGGATAACTGCTGTGTGTCTGTATATATTGTTGGACTTATGTATCTAACATTTTTTCCTGTGGTTTCCACAGTTTTCCTTCTTTTATACAGTATGGATTTTAGAGCCCGCGATAATGCGTGGCTCACACAATTAAATGTGGCACTCGAGGAGGTTGGCACCAATGGTGAGGAGGTGTGTGGTGATGTCACTACGAAAGAGGCAGTCATACGATACAGGGATCTCCTGAGGAAGCGAACCAAAACCTGGTGGAACCGGGCTTTTCTTGACAAGTATATGCAAAGAAATTTGATCCCTCGTGGTTTACGGGTACAAGTTTTTCCATCCTTTCCAGTGGAGAATGAGTCATTCAGGAACAAATGGGAAGAACTATCCAGCACCTGCTCTAGAGGATTTTTACAACTTTTAAGTGAGCTTAATAGCTCATCTATCAGCGATATGGAAAAAGAAATGGAACAACTCCTTCTTACGATAAAATCTTCATTATCGTCTGAAGCGCTTTCCAAATTTAACGCTGATATTGATTTGGAGCTCAGTAAGATGGAGAAGGAGATACAGGCGTTTAAAATTAAAAAATTCCAACGTGATCTTCGTGATCAACAACTTAATCAGACCTATAGATGGCAACAGCCATCATATAGATCTAGATCTAGATTTCGATCAAAATCAGGATCACGGTCACGTTCTGCGTCTCTAATATCTGGTTTCTCTTCTGACGAAACAACGGCCCCTGGTGGTACGGATGGGATGAATTCGGGTTCGAACCCTGCCATTCCAGGGGTAATGACGCGACTTAAAGCCACTAAACAGGCCCCACCAAAGACATCCAAGAGGGATAACCGTACCCTTCAGGTAATTAATTTATCCACCCATGTGCTGTCGGGAGCGCAAACGGAGGTTCTATCCAAGGGGCTCTCCTTCTCTCCGACTAATGCCTTTAATTTCTTCACAGCTATGAAGGATCTTCATCTTTTTTCTAGAAAGCTGGTATTGAAGAAACTACATAACCGTCAGATGCCAACTTTTGGCTTGGATAGTCGGGAAGAGAGAGAGGCCCTGGCAATTTTAGAGGAACTTCAATCGGAACAACAATCCCCTGACGGCACAGGTGTGTTTCCATCATCAATTTTACCTAGATCTACAAAGTTTCCCCCCTTGTCACTTTGTCCCTCTGTCGAGATATTTACAAGGTTGGTAGTGAATGATCTTGCCGGGTTGCCATCGAGGCGCCATAGTGACAACCTTACATCTCGACAGAGAACCGCTCTAAAACAACTAGAGAGCTGGAAGGACGTAGTAATAAAACCTGCTGACAAGGGGGGGAAATATAGTAATATGGCCTACCATCAAATATGAAAGGGAAACCTTTCGTCAGTTGAGAGACAGAGAGACGTATAAAAAGTTGGATTTTAACCCTGTAAACTCCTTCTCTAGAGAGCTCTCAATGATTCTTGAGCGAGCGCTGGATTTGGGTCTTGTCACAAGGAAAGTTGTGGACGGCTTGTTGGTTAAATATCCTAAGGTACCCACCTTATACTTGCTCCCCAAAATTCACAAGGATGCCCTTGACCCGCCGGGCCGTCCGATCGTGTCTGGATTGGAGGGATTGTGTGACCCAGTATGTAAGTTTATTGACTTCTATTTAAAACCTCTGGTGGAAACACTTCCCTCCTATCTAAAAGACACGACGGACGTGCTCAATAGGGTCAATGGCATCTACATGGAGCCTGACATGTTATTAGTCACGGCGGATGTAGAATCATTGTATACCTGCATCCGCCATGACGATGGGTTGGCAGCTGCTCAATTCTATCTTGGGACCTCCGGTCGGGACAGCGCGATGTGTAATCTGATTCTCCAGCTGCTCCGCTTTATCCTTACCCACAACTTCTTCACTTTTAAAGATTCGTTCTACTTGCAGCAGCGCGGCACTGCGATGGGTGCGGCCTGTGCGCCCTCGTACGCCAATCTCTTCCTAGGGTACTGGGAGAGATCAATTTTTGGCGACGAGGGCGACCAGGCCGTATCCCAGGTGCAGTGCTGGCTCAGATACATAGACGATCTGTTGATTTTGTGGCAGGGTACGGCGGAGCAGCTTGAGACTTTTGTGGGTAGGCTGGGCATGAATCCGTTTAATATCAAGTTAACGCACAAACATCATAACAAATGCATCGACTTCTTAGACATCTTAATTACTGTCGATCATAATAATTTGATTCAAACGGATGTGTTCCGGAAAAGCACATCTGTGAATGCGTTGCTTCATGCCTCGTCTGCCCATAACTTATCCACTATTCGCGCTGTCCCCACCGGACAGTTCCTGAGAATGAAGAGAATTTGCTCATCAGACTTAAAATTTGAGGAGCAGGCTGCCGACCTTAAGTCACGGTTCCAGGAAAGGGGTTATAGCAACCGCAGTATTAAGAAGGGTTACCTTAGGGCCAAAAACACTCCAAGGTCCCAACTCCTATTGACAAGAAAAAATGATAGACCTGAACATTCGGCGGTTAGATTTATTACCACCTTTAATCACGAATGGCATAATATTCGTGCCATTCTGAATCGCCACTGGTCTATCCTAACATCTGACCCTGCCCTGAAGGACTCTTTGTCCGATTACCCCTTGATGACAGCCAGGAGATCGGCTAATCTCCGCGATATGCTTGTCAGAAGCCATTATGTTCCACCAGTATCTACCTTTTTGGGTTTGTCCAACCCTCGGGTTGGGTGCTTCCCATGTGGTCATTGTCTCGCATGCAGCAATGTCGCTCGCAGCTCGGTGTTTTTGTCATCAGACGGGACGCGCGAGTTCCATATTAGGGACTACGTCTCTTGTGGCACCTCAAACGTCATATATTATGCCGTTTGTGGGTGCCCATTGATTTACATAGGATTGACTTCGCGTGAACTGCGCGTCCGCGTCCGCGAGCATGTGCGCGACATTGTTGCGGCTAAGACCGTGACTGACTGTGTCTCTTTAAAAACCATCCCACGCCACTTCAAAGCCTACCATGGATGTGATCCAAAATCCCTACTGGTACGTGGGATTGAGGTAATTCATGGTGGGATTAGGGGTGGCAATATTAAGAAAAGGTTGGCCCAGCGTGAGACGCGATGGATGGTGTTGTTGGATACAATTACCCCATCGGGTCTCAACGAGGCATTGAGCTTCGCCCCTTTTCTATGACATTACCCCACTGTGTGGGTCTTGTCCTTCTCTGTTGTCTGATTAGGGATATGGACATGCAGCAACTTTTTTATTTATGTGTTTTAATCTTGTTCCTCTATTCATTATGTCTCCTTTTTCCCTTGTATTTGTCCCTTTTAAATAACAGCATTGATCCTGCATGATTGTGATTCACCATGTCAAAAAGTGATATTGAAGATTCTTGGCTTACTTAAGTGGATACAGACACTGGACGGCGTGTGCGGCATATTTATTGTATACTTATTTCTATCTATGTCATATGTTTTGATGTGACCGTATTTACATTTGCATTTTTACTTCATGCGACCGCATAGCCATAATTACCAGTGCCTGGGATTACTTGGTTTCCATGTTTTTTGATCTATCATGGTTGTGCGCATGCGCGGGTCGCGCTGCGGGTCCGCCTTCCTCCCGGCCGTCCTTAGGTGACTTGTGCGCATGCGCGGGTGCTATGGAGACGCGTCCCTGCACCCGCGCATGCGCTATTGTTATGACGGCGTGTGGGGGTTTCCGGATCCCGTGGGCGCTATGCGCGCATGCGCCGGCGATATCCATTGATAGGATACAGCTGTTTGCATAGGGTGAGCGGCTATTTAAACTAGCCGAGAGCTACAATCAGTCACTCCCTGATGAAGCAACGGCGCATAAGCAGTCACCTGTGAAACGTACGTTGGAGTTCTTTGGGGGACTTAACCCCTTCCTCACCTCACAGACCTCCTTGGTTACTTTGCAATCGCAGACTTTATTGTGGTATGTATGGGGATCCTGCCAAGTTATATGTTCCCTTTGCCGTGATACTATGGGAAGCTTCCCTGATTAAATGCTGACCCAAAGCACTGATATATAATCGGCTATGTGGGACATTATATTTGGTGAAGATCCTTCTGCAACCACCAGTTGTATTCATAGTGTCACATGCTGTATGAGTTGAGTATACATATGTGTGAGCCCTAGATTATGTGTAAACAATTCAACTGACCTGTGACTGGCCTTTAGCTGACCTTGGCTGAGAACCTCCGTCTTTATATATACGGGTAATGGATTATTCATAAGCCTGGTCTGCTTGTGGTGCAGTCACATATTGTTTAGTGGGTTAAATGCACGTATATGTGCTTTTTTGCCTTAAAGTAATAATTGTAAACACTGACATGTAGCTCCTGAGTTTCTCTTGCATGCTTACATGATTTCTCTTAAGAGTTTTTATGTAAAACCAGTATGATATTAGACGGCATGCAGAAGTGTCTCAGTTAATCTCTTGGTATACTCCGTTTGATATACTTTCCATGTGACCATCACGTGGTTGTTCTGATATTTGATTGCATTGGTATCCTTGCAGGTCATGTTTGTGTCTTTTTAACATCCCTCCTCTTGTTCTCACTTTTCTACCATCATGTTCCCATATGTACTGTGTATATGTATTTTTTTCTGATTCACTTTTTTGATAAAAGATAAATTAAGACATTGAATAAAAATACATATTTTTGTGAAGCAGTTCTACTCGTTTTTCTCCTGTTTTTGAGTCTACACGTACCAGTAGGACCGTATCTGGTGCTGGTAACAGCAATTTAATGGAATCTTTTCATAATTTTTTTAGACCCTCCTTTGCAAGGCCACCAGAGACAACAAGTCTGACACATAGTCAACGGCTGGAGAGGATGATACAGGAGTATCTCCAAATGAACATCGATGCCATGACTTTGCAAATAGAGCCTTGCTCATTTTGGGCTTCAAATCTAGAAAAATGGCCAGAGCTATCCAGTTACGCCTTGGAGATTTTGTCGTGTCCAGCTGCCAGCGTTGTCTCTGAACGTGTCTTCAGTGCTGCTGGGTGTGTGCTGACAGATAAGCGCACGCGTCTGTCCAGTGACAATGTGGACAGACTGACGTTCATCAAAATTAACAAGTCATGGATCCCGAAGGAATTTACAACCCCTGTGTCATCCTGGGGAGAGTAAATGCTTGTGGATTTGGAATGTGCTTGATGCAAATGTACCTGTGAAGTGTACAACTATGGCAGACTCCGCTTGGAGTAACCCTTGCTTACATTGTTTTTAAAAGGAGCCAAGATGACCAAGTCATGGTTCAGCAAAGACTTTATCTACCTACCCCGGTGTCATGCTGGGGACGGTTAATTATGGCGTATTTTTGAATGTGCTTGATGCAAATCAAAACATCCTGTTTGCAACTAGGGCACAAGTGCTGCCACTGATGGGGTGTCTGTGTGCCCAATTTTTGGAAAAAAGGGAGACTCCGCTTGGAGTAACCCTTGCTTGCTGTGTTTTTGAAAAATGATACAAGATGAACAGATCTGAAGGCAAGATGAAGGCAACATCATGTCTCCGCCTGCACTTTCCTCACAAAGCTGCATTTTTCCAGGGACACCCTACTCAACACCGTCTACAGACAGCAGCCAGATCTCTGTCCCTCAGATGTGGTCAAATAAAAGGCCACTTCCTGCGACCCATGACAAAGCTAAGTGGTTGACTCTATCCCTCTGTAAGCTGTTGGCTACCGAAATGCTGCCTTTCCGCCTAGTGGACACACAGGATTTTAGAGACCTTATGTCTGTCGCTGTGCCCCAGTACCAGATGCCCAATCACCACTGCTTCTCAAAGAAAAGCATGCCCGCGCTACACCAGCATGTCGCACACAACATCACCACTTCCTTGAGAAAATCTGTGTGCGACAGGGTGCATTTCAACACAGATACTTGGACCAGTAAGCATAGACAGGGTCATTACATGTCACTGACTGGGCACTGGCAAACTATGGTGAGAGATGGAGAAGGGTCTGCTGTACAAGTCTTGCCGTCCCCACGAGTTGTTTCAATCCTTCTTCTGTATGTAGAAGTTAATACACTGCTTCTGCCTCTTCAACCTCGTGTGGGTCCTTCACCTTGGCGCAAACCCTGTGTGGTCAGGCCACCCTTCCTTGCAACTGCGCACAAGGACTACCACACACCTCCTTACTATGCTGGCAGCAGAGCTCAATGCCATCAGGCGGTCAAAGTTTTACTTTGAAATGTATGGGAAATGTGAGTCACACCGCTATTCCAGAGAATAGTAGTCAGGCAGGGTCAAAACATTAATTGAGGAACAGGAACAGAATGGGACGGCCATGACTTAATCAGAAAACAAGCAGAGGTGAAATGCGGATCGGCCAACAAGGTACATAAACAGCAAGCAGGAAAAGTAGTCAGGTAACAAGCACACAAAATCATAAAACTGAACTGGGGGTAAAATTAACCAGAGGTTCATAGCTATGTCTGGCAGTGGTCTGCAGACAGGATGGGCATAAAAAAGGGTGTGGTGTCTTCCCATTGGTTGTAGCTGAATGATGGTATTTCATCTGTGAGATACCCACCAGCTACATTCAGCCAGAGATTCTGCATCTGTCAAGGTAATGCAGCCCAGTGGGTGAGCATAACCTGCGTCCACCTGCGCCGCTGGCATCGACTACTCTCCCATCATCAGCACTATTCATGAAAGGAACACGTTGTCACCTGGCGACCGCAGTACAAATTGACGGAGCGGACTCCGTTGGTGACTTAACAGCCGTGTGCGGCAATGATGCAAACCTGGCTGCGGGCCATCCTCAGGGCAATGTGACACACGTGCCTTGTATGGCTCACGTGTTGAACCGAATTCTCCAGCAATTTTTAAAACACCATCCCGGCCTACATGGCCTTGTGCAGCGGGCACGCTCGCTATGTGCTCACTTCCATCGTGCGCACACAGCAGCTCAACAACTTTCATCACTCCGGAAGTCTTAGGGTCTGGCAGTTAAACGCCGGAAATGCGATGTTCCGACACGCAGGAATTGGAATCTGCACATGTTGCAGCGTGTGTGGCAGCACCGCAGAGCCCTGCTGAAATACGGTATGACATATAGCCTGGGATAACTTGATCAAGAGGTGGTGCAGATCACGCTGCTGGAGTGGTGTCAGATCAAGGACCTATGCACCCTGCTACACAGTTCACAAATGTCGACGAAGATGTTTAGCACTGGCAATGTCATTCTCAGCGTGACAATTCTGGTCATCTACATGATGGAGCACACTGTAATTATTATTCGTAGTCAGGTGTTGGGACAAGAGGAAGGGGAGGAAGTACAGGAGGAGTCATATGCGGAAGGGATAACAAGATCTACGAGGTCCAGATGGTCAGCGGCACCTATGCGGCAGTCATGGTGAGGGAGAGGGATTAACAAGGGCGCATAGTATCAGCAAAAAGTGTTGATGAAAGTGCAGGAGCCCATGAAGAAATGGAGGACGAACTGGCGATGGGCATGGAAGACTCAGCAGATGAGTGAGAGCTTGCTCACATTTCGGTTGTGCGAGGTTGTGGGGAGAGGGCAGAGGAAGGATGCACGATTCTCACCTCTCTGCCACCAACACACCAAGGACTTGGTCCTCCTGGATGCACAAGACACATGAGCGCCTTCTTGCTGCACTACCTACATGACCCTCGGATTGTATGAATTTGAAGTAATCCTGAATACTGGGTTGCCACACTGTTAGATCCCCGGTACAAGACAAAATTTGGCGAACTAATTCCTGCCATAGAAATGGACGCACGTATACAGGAGTATCTGCAGAATGTGGTACGCAATCTTAGATCTACTTTTCCACTAAACACCAGTGCTGCACAGAGTGAATCTCAACGCTTTGTCATGGATAGGAGGAAATGGTCTTTTACTTGTCCACATCGGAGGGACCGAGGGATGGCTGCTGTGCTGAGATGGCGTTGAGTACGGTGTCCCTGCAGAGTTGCACTTTTGGTCATATCCCAAAATGAGTTGAAAAAGGACAGATGCTGTTGGAAAGGGGAACAGGTGTGTTGGAAAGGGGAAAAAAGTTTTGGTCCGTGGATTTGGTGGTTAAGCAACTGTAACATTTGCTGAAGAAACACCATCTGTTACAGTGGGACTGGCAGATTTGGATAAAGTGGTATATACTATGTCACCGCTATATAACGAAAATTAATAAGAAAAGAAAGAGAAAGGTATATATCCCCATCAGCAGTCAGTGTCCACCGTGCTCCCAGTTGGAAAAGGAGAGGTTGGCAACTGGAAGGTTTGGTGGAGGATACAGAGCTGTGTGGCTATGAAACTAATTGTAGCCTGAACCGAGTTAGACGCCATTCGGATCTGGAGACTGGGAGCCCTGTTAGCGTCACAGGGTCCACATGCCCACCCAGCCCAGGAACTCCCTGTTAACAACACAGGGGCCATTGAGTACGCTGACCGTGTGCGTAGGGGCACACCTGTGGACAGCAGGCGCATCAGCAGCAGCAGGCCTGTTAATGCCACTGTGCTGCACAAGCAGGACTGGTAGGACAGGAGCTGGTCTTAACCGTTCTGCGTTACCAACTGTGGTGGTGGCCTGCATCGACACCCTATCCCTGCCTACCTCTGGCCTAAAGCCGAAATGGGTTCAACACATGGAGGTGTGCTCTTTCGGAGCATAATAGAAGACTGCACACCTCCTTGTTGGCTCCAGCCCCTTTTATAACCTGGGTCCGCCCCAAACCAGGGTGAACCACAATGCACCTCCTGGAGACAAAAGTAGAGTGACACGTCATCATGAGTGGCATAACTAACGTCCTATTTGGAACCGCAACTTCAATGATGACCTCATGGCTGCCATGACCCAAACACCTCACCAGTCATCGTCTGACCATCAATAATGCGGTGACAAGTCATAGGTGTGGGCCTCTGCAAGCCATTTGGGAGGACACCTGATGCCCTGTGGTCTATATGAGACCCCCACATCAGGGCCAGGGCCAAAGAGTTCATTACCGGACCTAGTCTCTGATGCAGGAAGTGCCTGAGCATGCTCAGTAGCATGAAATACAGTCTCTGAAAAAAGACTATCAGCTTTAGCATGGTGTCTAGGCACAAAACAGGACTTAGACCCGGCACGGAATGCAAGCACCTGTGCAAAGAGGCTTTTCACACTTAGTGTGGGAGCATGCGCTGTATCCCGAAAAGAAGACTTAGCGTCAGGAATAACACAGTCAGGCTGAGCATACTCACTAGGCGAAACACTGTAATTATGCTGCAGCTGGGGTACATCGGCACACGCATGCGCACTAGCTGCCTCTCCACACTTAGACGTGGAGGGGAAATTGCTCTTGGAGATGCTGTCTATGAACAGAAGGAAAAGCTAAAGGAAGCCTGACTTTCTATCCCTCCGAATTATGAAATGCAGCAATGAATTCCATGATTTCGCTATAACATTAGCGTAGCAAAATGTGCATGAGGGTGTCATGTGGAGGTGCTAGAAATAGCTTGTCACCAGTGGGGCACTAATGGAATACAACAGCCAGTTCTATGATGCCACTAAATGGCAGTATTTTGTGCTATCATTATAGCTTATTAAAAACAGAGCAGGAGGGTGTCATGCAGAGGTGCTGCACATAGATTTGCAGTAGTGTGAATAGACAAAAGTACAATAGCCACGTTTAGGATGCCACTAGGTACACTGAGTGTTTGCTAGTATAATGGCTTAGTTTAAAAAAGTTGGAGTGTGGAATGCAGGCAGACGTGCTGCAAATATCGTTACAATAGTGTGAATAGACAAAAGTACAATAGCCACGTTTAGGATGCCACTAGGTACACTGAGTGTTTGCTAGTATAATGGCTTAGTTTAAAAAAGTTTGAGTGTGCAATGCAGGCAGACGTGCTGCAAATATCTTTACAATAGTGTGAATAGACAAAAGTACAATAGCCACGTTTAGGATGCCACTAGGTACACTGAGTGTTTGCTAGTATAATGGCTTAGTTTAAAAAAGTTGGAGTGTGCAATGCAGGCAGACGTGCTGCAAATATCGTTACAATAGTGTGAATAGACAAAAGTACAATAGCCACGTTTAGGATGCCACTAGGTACACTGAGTGTTTGCTAGTATAATGGCTTAGTTTAAAAAAGTTGGAGTGTGCAATGCAGGCAGACTTGCTGCAAATATGTTTACAATAGTGTGAATAGACAAAAGTACAATAGCCACGTTTAGGATGCCACTAGGTACACTGAGTGTTTGCTAGTATAATGGCTTAGTTTAAAAAAGTTGGAGTGTGCAATGCAGGCAGACGTGCTGCAAATATCGTTACAATAGTGTGAATAGACAAAAGTACAATAGCCACGTTTAGGATGCCACTAGGTACACTGAGTGTTTGCTAGTATAATGGCTTAGTTTAAAAAAGTTGGAGTGTGCAATGCAGGCAGACGTGCTGCAAATATGTTTACAATAGTGTGAATAGACAAAAGTACAATAGCCACGTTTAGGATGCCACTAGGTACACTGAGTGTTTGCTAGTATAATGGCTGAGTTTAAAAAAGTTTGAGTGTGCAATGCAGGCAGACGTGCTGCAAATATCGTTACAATAGTGTGAATAGACAAAAGTACAATAGCCACGTTTAGGATGCCACTAGGTACAGTGACTGTTTGCTAGTATAATGGCTTAGTTTAAAAAAGTTGGAGTGTGCAATGCAGGCAGACGTGCTGCAAATATGTTTACAATAGTGTGAATAGACAAAAGTACAAAAGCCACGTTTAGGATGCCACTAGGTACACTGAGTGTTTGCTAGTATAATGGCTTAGTTTAAAAAAGTTTGAGTGTGCAATGCAGGCAGACGTGCTGCAAATATCGTTACAATAGTGTGAATAGACAAAAGTACAATAGCCACGTTTAGGATGCCACTAGGTACACTGAGTGTTTGCTAGTATAATGGCTTAGTTTAAAAAAGTTTGAGTGTGCAATGCAGGCAGACGTGCTGCAAATATCGTTACAATAGTGTGAATAGACAAAAGTACAATAGCCACGTTTAGGATGCCACTAGGTACACTGAGTGTTTGCTAGTATAATGGCTTAGTTTAAAAAAGTTTGAGTGTGCAATGCAGGCAGACGTGCTGCAAATATCGTTACAATAGTGTGAATAGAGAAAAGTACAATAGCCACGTTTAGGATGCCACTAGGTACACTGAGTGTTTGCTAGTATAATGGCTTAGTTTAAAAAAGTTTGAGTGTGCAATGCAGGCAGACGTGCTGCAAATATCTTTACAATAGTGTGAATAGACAAAAGTACAATAGCCACGTTTAGGATGCCACTAGGTACACTGAGTGTTTGCTAGTATAATGGCTTAGTTTAAAAAAGTTGGAGTGTGCAATGCAGGCAGACGTGCTGCAAATATCGTTACAATAGTGTGAATAGACAAAAGTACAATAGCCACGTTTAGGATGCCACTAGGTACACTGAGTGTTTGCTAGTATAATGGCTTAGTTTAAAAAAGTTTGAGTGTGCAATGCAGGCAGACGTGCTGCAAATATCGTTACAATAGTGTGAATAGAGAAAAGTACAATAGCCACGTTTAGGATGCCACTAGGTACACTGAGTGTTTGCTAGTATAATGGCTTAGTTTAAAAAAGTTGGAGTGTGCAATGCAGGCAGACATGCTCTGCAAATGTCTTTGCACTAGTGGGACTATAGCAAAGTCCATTAGCCACGTTTAGGATGCCACTAGGTACACTGAGTGTTTGCTAGTATAATGGCTTAGTTTAAAAAAGTTGGAGTGTGCAATGCAGGGAGACGTGCTGCAAATATCATTACAATAGTGTGAATAGACAAAAGTACAATAGCCACGTTTAGGATGCCACTAGGTACACTGAGTGTTTGCTAGTATAATGGCTTAGTTTAAAAAAGTTTGAGTGTGCAATGCAGGCAGACGTGCTGCAAATATCGTTACAATAGTGTGAATAGACAAAAGTACAATAGCCACGTTTAGGATGCCACTAGGTACACTGAGTGTTTGCTAGTATAATGGCTTAGTTTAAAAAAGTTGGAGTGTGCAATGCAGGCAGACGTGCTGCAAATATCGTTACAATAGTGTGAATAGACAAAAATACAATAGCCACGTTTAGGATGCCACTAGGTACACTGAGTGTTTGCTAGTATAATGGCTTAGTTTAAAAAAGTTTGAGTGTGCAATGCAGGCAGACGTGCTGCAAATATCATTACAATAGTGTGAATAGAGAAAAGTACAATAGCCACGTTTAGGATGCCACTAGGTACACTGAGTGTTTGCTAGTATAATGGCTTAGTTTAAAAAAGTTGGAGTGTGCAATGCAGGCAGACGTGCTGCAAATATCATTACAATAGTGTGAATAGACAAAAGTACAATAGCCACGTTTAGGATGCCACTAGGTACACTGAGTGTTTGCTAGTATAATGGCTTAGTTTAAAAAAGTTTGAGTGTGCAATGCAGGCAGACGTGCTGCAAATACGTTTACAATAGTGTGAATAGACAAAAGTACAATAGCCACGTTTAGGATGCCACTAGGTACACTGAGTGTTTGCTAGTATAATGGCTTAGTTTAAAAAAGTTGGAGTGTGCAATGCAGGCAGACGTGCTGCAAATATCGTTACAATAGTGTGAATAGACAAAAGTACAATAGCCACGTTTAGGATGCCACTAGGTACACTGTGTGTTTGCTAGTATAATGGCTTAGTTTAAAAAAGTTTGAGTGTGCAATGCAGGCAGACGTGCTGCAAATATCATTACAATAGTGTGAATAGACAAAAGTACAATAGCCACGTTTAGGATGCCACTAGGTACACTGAGTGTTTGCTAGTATAATGGCTTAGTTTAAAAAAGTTGGAGTGTGCAATGCAGGCAGACGTGCTGCAAATATCGTTACAATAGTGTGAATAGACAAAAGTACAATAGCCACGTTTAGGATGCCACTAGGTACACTGAGTGTTTGCTAGTATAATGGCTTAGTTTAAAAAAGTTTGAGTGTGCAATGCAGGCAGACGTGCTGCAAATATCATTACAATAGTGTGAATAGACAAAAGTACAATAGCCACGTTTAGGATGCCACTAGGTACACTGAGTGTTTGCTAGTATAATGGCTTAGTTTAAAAAAGTTTGAGTGTGCAATGCAGGCAGACGTGCTGCAAATATCGTTACAATAGTGTGAATAGACAAAAGTACAATAGCCACGTTTAGGATGCCACTAGGTACACTGAGTGTTTGCTAGTATAATGGCTTAGTTTAAAAAAGTTGGAGTGTGCAATGCAGGCAGACGTGCTGCAAATATCGTTACAATAGTGTGAATAGACAAAAGTACAATAGCCACGTTTAGGATGCCACTAGGTACACTGAGTGTTTGCTAGTATAATGGCTTAGTTTAAAAAAGTTGGAGTGTGCAATGCAGGCAGACGTGCTCTGCAAATGTCTTTGCACTAGTGGGACTATAGCAAAGTCCATTAGCCACGTTTAGGATGCCACTAGGTACACTGAGTGTTTGCTAGTAAAATGGCTTAGTTTAAAAAAGTTGGAGTGTGCAATGCAGGCAGACGTGCTCTGCAAATGTCTTTGCACTAGTGGGACTATAGCAAAGTCCAATAGCCACGTTTAGGATGCCACTAGGTACACTGAGTGTTTGCTAGTATAATGGCTTAGTTTAAAAAAGTTGGAGTGTGCAATGCAGGCAGACGTGCTCTGCAAATGTCTTTGCACTAGTGGGACTATAGCAAAGTCCAATAGCCACGTTTAGGATGCCACTAGGTACACTGACTGTTTGCTAGTATAATGGCTTAGTTTAAAAAGAGTTGGAGTCTGCAATGCAGGCAGACGTGCTCTGCAAATGTCTTTGCACTAGTGGGACTATAGCAAAGTCCAATAGCCACGTATAGGATGCCACTAGGTACACTGAGTGTGTGCTAGTATAATGGCTTAGTTATAATGAGTTGGAGTGTGCAGAGGACAAGAGGGTACAGTGGCAGGATTGTGGGGCTCTGGGTAGAGGAATGGAAGCCTGCCTTTCTATTCCCTCCTAATGGTGAAATGCAGGGAGGAAATCCCTGACCTTGGCTACACAGACGCTGTTGCTGTTTGCAGGACCTGTCACCTATGGCTCTCTGACCCTGCCGGTTTGAGCCCTCAAAAGGACTGCTAGAAAGTGCTCTCCCTAAGCTGTCCAGCGCTGTGTATGCAGCGCATACAGCTGTATCGGCGATAGGACTCAGGAGGACAGAGCTGCGACAGTGATGTCTGACACCAAAGACGCAGAAGGCAGATAATGGCGTCCTGGAGGAAAATGTCCGTTTTTATAATGCAGGGACATGTGACATGCAGATCCTATCACACATGCCGTTGCTTCTCTGGCTAAAAGTCCACTTAGCTGTGTGTGTGTCTGGGATTGGCTGACATGCTGGCCCGCCCCACTACACGCGCGCGCTTAGGGAAGGAAGACAAGAAAAAATTATAGAAACAGCAGTGATCTTAAGGCGCTGTTCACGCACACTATACACTGAAATGTCATAATAGTGTGATTCACAGAGTGACTTACACTATTACAGCAGAAACCAAGCTAGGATTTAGCTGTTTTTTTGCTGCTAGAACCGTTCTCGAACGTTTCTAGAACTATCGAGCTTTTGCAAAAAGCTCGAGTTCTAGTTTGATCTAGAACATGCCCCAAAATCACTCGAGCCTAGAACTGGAGAACCACGAACCGCGCTCAACTCTACTCTTGACACAGCCCTCCATTGCTTCTTGCACTTCTATTTACCTCTCCTCGTGTTGACCTCTTATACTTCTTCTATGTCTACTAATTTTTCTCTCTTTTTTTCCCTCTTCATCTTTTCCTTACTTTTTCTTTCTCTTATACTTCTGCCTTTTCTCCTACTTTATCTAAAATTGTACTACACAGATACAGAACATGTCCAGCTAAACAGGTACAGAACATGTCCAGTCCATTGATCGAGCAGGCACTCTAGCCATAGCCTACATCCAAAAGGAGAAGAAATACGGCACTTCTGGTAATGGTAGGTGCTCAGATAGGATCCAACTCTGTATGTAATGTAGAAAAGGATCCGGCACTTAACTATCTACTCATTGCTCCAGTGGTGATGAGAAGGTAGCTCCAGTGGTGATGAGAAGGTAGCTCCAGTGTTGGTGAGGCAGCAGCTCCAGAAATGGTGATCTGGAAGCTCCAGCGGTGGTGAGGTGGAAGCTTCAGTGGTGGAGAGGTGGCAGCTCCGGTGGTGGTGAGGTGGCAGCTTTGGTGGTGGTGAGACAGCAGTTCTGCTGGTGGTGGTATGGCAACTCCGGTGGTGGTGAGGTTGTAACTCTGGTAGTTTAGAGGCAGCAGCTCAGGTGGTGGTGAAGCAGCAGCTCTAAGGTTGGTGAGATGGCAGTAAGGTGGAAGCTCTGGTGGTCGTGAGGTGGCAGCTCAAGTGGTTGTGAGGTGTCAGCTCCATTGGTGGTTAAATGGCATCTCCTGTGGGGTTGAGGTGGCTGCTGGATCAATGCAAGATGGAAGCTTTTCTGCAGAGATGAATTTCAAAGTTCCATCCCAAAATTCTGAATGTTGTAGCCAATCAGACATTTTAGGGCACAAAATTCCAGAAGACGGGGATACTCTAAAGAAATCTTGGCGGCAAATGGATGAGAAATGTTTAAATATAGAAGAGAGAAGAAGGTTTTGGGAAGGCCACTGTGTGGGAAGATTTTAGGAGCTTAGTTCGGAGATATACAGAGGAAACAGAGTATAGATGGATTTGTACATCAGTGTTAGTAGATTTGTTGGGGAATTGAAAGCCAATTAAAGGGAACCTGTCATCAGATTTTTACCTATTAAACTAAAAGAATCACCTTCTGCAGCTCCTGGGCTGATTTTTATGAAGGTGAACCTTGTCCCTGACTTCCCTTCCAGACCCCAAAAATAACTTATAAAACTTGGCCGTTAGATATGCTAATTACCTGTGTGGCTCAGATGGGCGGGCTCATTTTCTGCTACTTTCCCCCCTCCTGCCGCTGATCGCCATCCTCCTTTCTTGATTGACGGGATGACGCTCTCCGTCATCCTCCTCGTCACATTTTCAAATCTCGTGCCTGTGCAGTTAGTTCGGCACACACAGGCACAGTTCGCTCTGCACATCGCGGGCAGAGCAGAAAACAGCTGCCCTCGCTCGCGCCAGTGAGCTAAATGCGCAGGCACGAGATTATGGGCGGGTACGAGCATGGCGCTGGTAAGGTCATGCGCAGCACCGACCTCACCAGCGCCATGCTCGTACCCGCCCATAATCTTTTAGCTCACCAGTTTGAGCGAGGGCAGCTGTTTTCTGCTCTGCCCGTGATATGGCAGAGCGAACTGCGCCTGCGCGAGCTGACCTAACAGCACAAGTGTGAGATTTGAAAATACAACATTGAGGATGATGGAGGCATCATCCCGTCAATCAAGAAAAGAGGATGGTGATCAACGGCAGGAGGCGGGAAAGGAGCAGAAAATGAGCCCGTCCATCTGGCCAACACAGGTAATTAGCATACCTAACGGCCAAGTTTTATAAAGTTATTTTTGGGGTCTGGAAGGGGAGTCAGGGCCAAGGTGCACCTTCATAGAATGCAGCCCCAGAGCTGCAGAAGGGGATTCTTTTAGTTTAATATGGAAAAATCTGGTGACAGGTTCTCTTTAAGGGATTTTCAGAGGGGAGAATTGGAGGAATAGCGAAGAGTGAGGTGGATAAGTGGGGCAGAAGAGTTAAGGATGGACTGGAGAGATGAGTGTTTTAGCAGGAAAACCACTGAGAAGAACATTGCAGTTGTCAAGGTGTTCAATTGTATGACCTATATGTTGTATAGTATACAGCCAAAAAGTTGGGGACCCAAATGCATACTGTTAAATGGAGCAAAACTAGCCTCCTTTTAGTAAATGGGAGTTGTGAATATCTTATGCACTATCACATAGGATAAAATAGAATACAATATGCAGTGTGTAAAGACCCTAATACTACATTTCCCCAGCAAAGACCAGTGCAAGGAAGACTGAACCAAGTAAGCCAATTTTCACCTAATTAATTAAATTTGTTTGAATCAATTCCCAAAAAAGTCAGAGATAATATGGAAAAAAATAGTAAGTGTCAGGAAGTAGAATATGAATTACTCATTGTGCCTTGCATCCTAGCCACAGTACCTGTCCTAGCTGTAATGCTACCACCAGGGGGCACAGGTACATAGGAGAGATGTAGAGCTCCTAGGTGTAATGCGATGTCTGCCAACTAGATGTCAACAGTATATAGACGGGGAGTGTTGTGAATGTCATCCAAATGGGTGCTGGTGTGGAGCTCCCTCTAGTGGCCAGGAATGGTAATGAAGCTGAGTCTGAATCTGTGACTCAAACAGATGATGGAATTAATTAGGAATCCAGTAAGTCCTTTTGCAGATCAGCTTAGTGTATTTGGGTGAGCATTTTCTGCCTGGCGGCCGCCGGTGGTAGCTGTTTGCTGGTGCTTTTGAAGATCGCTGGGAGTTTTCCCTTCTGTTTCTCCCATTTATGCTGTGCCTGAATCCACTCCAGATATGTTTACTAGTTTCTGTGCTTAACTGCTGGAATTGCACTTAAGACTGTTTCTGCTTATTCCATTTTGGTCCGTGTTTTGGTTTCTTGTTTGTGATGATCGGTCTCTCTGCTTTTGTGAGCAGGGCAATTTCTCTAGCAAGAAAGGGAGCTTGCTCCCTGTTCATGTTTGGATTATTTGCACTTTAGAATATTATTTGTTCTGTGATTTTGTTTCTTCCCAATATATCTGCACTTCTGTTTAAAGTGTCTGGCACAAGAGTACCTTATATAGTGGGGGAGAGACCGTGTGGTCTCAGATCTTTTTTCTTTCAGAGTTTGGTATTTTTTGCAGGGTTTTTTGCTGGTCACAATCAGTTATCTTTCCTGTCCCATTGTATCTAGTAAGTCGGGCCTCACCTTTGCTAATCTATATTTTCTATCTGTATATTGTGTTTTCTTACATAACCATCATTTACATGTTGGGGGCTTGCTATTTCTTTAGGTACTGCTCTGACGCAAGTTAGGATTCCTCATATCTATCTTTGAGGTGTACCAAGTTTCTTCGGCAGTGACGAGGTGTCTAGGTGTGTTATGAACATCCCACTGCTATTTCTAGTGTTGTTTGATAGATAGAGGATTGTGGTCAGCTTAGTTTCCAACTACTCTTCTGGTTTTGTTTTTTCCTGATTAATGGGATTTTTTGTGATCGTCCATGGTTACCAGTTCATAACAGGGGAGGTAGTAGAAATGTTGTACACGCCGAGAGTCAGAGCCAGGAGGTCATGTCGATGCAAAGGAGGAAGAGGAGCCGAAGTCATGTGGAAGCCTAAAATCCGGTAGCCGGGAGGTAACATCACATATAGATGGGGAGCAGAACCGCAATCAGAGAGCAAGTCGGGTTCAGAAGCCGTAGGGGAATGTCAGTTCAAAAGGGGGGAAACGGAACTGAGCGAGCAATACAAGCGGAGGTTCAGGAAGTCAGAGACCACAGACAAGATGGATGGAGCGGTGGACAGGGAGAGGAGTCAGGGTACCGGGACGAGGATCAGAACGAACTCACAGGAACCAGAAGCGCACACTGGCAAAGTTCCAGTGAAAACAGCCCAAAGATAAAGTAAGGCTATTACCGGAACGAGGCACCAAACAAGCCCCGCACACTGCAAGAACCTGGGGAATACAACTGAGCAATAGAGAAAACCCAATGGCTCTGCAGGAAGGAGAGTCAAAGGTGAATCGTGACACTAGCCTTGGCTTATCAGATCGTTGCAATAAATGTGCAGTCTGTTTATCTGATTTTTTTAAAGTTTCTGTAGCTTTTTGTTTTCCCCAAAGATTAAATCCAGTATTTGCAAAAGAACATAGATTGTAAATGTAAAATAAATAATATAACTCGAGCGAGCCCCATCCGTTCTTATTTACTGCCAGTTCCTGTGTTACAAAATAAGCAAACAATTTGAATAATTTTGTATTCACCTGTATAATTACATTCTTTATTTTTATGGCATAAACACACTTATTATTAATGATTTTAATTATAGCAATTCAATGTTCTTCATCTTAGATTTGCATTTCCCATTTCAATACATTTAATCTGAACCAGTTTGTAGTCAAAAATATATTTAAAACCTCCATTACAAAACCAGCATGGAACATAAAGTATAAAGCAATAGCGGGAACAAAACCCTTTTAATCTATCATAATGTGCCGAATAATCTTTGCAATGGTAAAGATTTCAGTCAGTCATCGAATATATGACAACATTTTATAAATCGATACATCATTGTAATAAAGCCACAAGAAGAAATGTTTATATTTTAATCTAGGCTTATACATGCAAAGTTCCTGCATTTGAGAAAGTAATTGCTGCAGTCGAGCCAGTAGCTAACCCACGTTTTTTAAGTTTACCGGCGCCAGTCAATGCCCCAGGCTAGATCTTACTGGTATGATATCCCTGATGCAAAAAAATATTCCGATTATCAACAGAAGGTCATTAAATAGTTTCCACCAGGTTCCATTTTACACTTTGCTAAAGGGTAGTGTCACTAGGAGGTTTTTGAAAGCATCGCCAACTGTCATGAAAGCATCAAGATCTCTGGAAACTACTCTGTCTGCTAACTTTTCTGATATTTCTGATCAGCGCAGGGAGACTTAGACATTGACCTAGACTTGTAGTTCCTAGGCAGGTTAGCAAGGGTTAATATCTGCTGGGCTGCTTGTTAATCTCCTTTGATCACATGCTGTGGGAGTCACATTCCCTCCTCTCCTATATATGCTGGCTGGACACTTCCATTAGTGCCAGCTATAGCTTTTATATTATGGTCTGGAGAGGTGGTGCGATCCAGACTTACTGGTGGTTGTAGTGTTTTATTGGTGTGACCGCTTGCGGTGTTAACCCTTGTTGTCCTTTTGTTGCTGCCTTACTTCTCTTGCTTTCTCCTTATTTTCTTACTGTTTGTTCCTTTGAGTTTGTAGTATGTCTGAGTTTCTGTTTTTCCCTCTCTGTCTATAAGAGGGCTCAGGCAACGACCCAAAGCCTTGCAGCTCCTAGGCAGGCTAGCAAGGGTTAATCTCGACTGGGCTGCTTGTTATGTTAATCTCCTTTGTTCACATGCTGTGAAGTCACATTTGCTCCCCTCCTATATTTGCTGGCTTGACACTGATTGGCAGTTTGGGTCTCCGTCCACAAGCAGCCAACCATAAACAGAACACTTCTGGGGAAAGGTGGTTGTGTATTTTCCATTTTTTGGGAGGGTACACACTACATCTGATCATGCTGCTGTTACCCCTAGTGCGAGCTAATGAAACACTTGCACTGGGCCGAGCATTGAGTGTGCCAGAGCCAGAGCTAGCGATGTCGAGAGCCATAGCACCTGCCCATGTCGTACGTGCGATATTGTGTGATCGCTGCCATAGCGAACCTTATCGCTACAGCAGCGTCACATGCACATACCTGCTCTGCAACGTCACTCTGGCCGGCGAACCGCCTCCTTTTTAAGGGGGCGGTTCGTGCGGCGTCACAGTGACGTCACACGGCAGGCGTCCAATAGAAGCAGAGGGGCGGAGATGAGCGGGACGTAACATCCATCCCACCTTCTTCCTTCCGCATTGCCGGTGGAGGCAGGTAAGGAGATGTTCGTTGCTCCTGTGGTATCACACACAGCGATGTGTGCTGCCGCAGGAACGAGGAACAACATCGTTAATAAACAGAAAACAATTTTTTGTTTCAGGATGACCTCTCCGCGGCAAATGATTTTGGATTCTTTTGCAATCGATTAAGGTCGCTCATAAGTGTCACACGCTACGATATCGTTAATTAAGCTGGATGTGAGTCACAAACACCATGACACCGACGATAATTCATTAATGATATCGTAGCGTGTAAAGCACTCTTTAGTGTCTAAAATCCTGTCGCCATTAAACTGAGTGAAGGTGGGAGCTATAGGTTATTAATAGCAACTGTCAGTGGTTGCTATAGGAACAAAATAAACTGATGGTTGAAGCTTATGCGTGAGGTAATATGTCGGTGGAGAGATGGATAGAGAGACAGAAAAAGACAGACAGAGACACAGACAGAGACAGATGGGGAATGAGACAGACAGACAGACAGACGGGGAAAGAGACAGCCCTGGAAAGAGGCAGCCCTGGAAAGAGACAGACAGACAGACAGACGGGGAAAGAGACAGCCCTGGAAAGAGGCAGCCCTGGAAAGAGACAGACAGACAGACAGACGGGGAAAGAGACAGCCCTGGAAAGAGACAGCCCTGGAAAGAGACAGACGGGCAAAGAGACAGACAGGCAAAGAGACAAACGGGCAAAGAGACAGATGGGCAAAGAGACAGACGGGCAAAGAGACAGACCTGGAAAGAGACAGCCCTGGAAAGAGACAGCCCTGGAAAGAGACAGTCCTGGAAAGAGACAGATGGGCAAAGAGACAGACAGGCAAAGAGACAAACAGGCAAAGAGACAGACGGGCAAAGAGACAGACAGGCAAAGAGACAGACCTGGATAGAGACAGCCCTGGAAAGAGACAGACGGGCAAAAAGACAGACCTGGAAAGAGACAGACCTGGAAAGAAACAGCCCTGGAAAGAGACAGATGGTCAAAGAGACAGGCAAAGAGACAGACCTGGAAAGAGACAGACGGGGAAAGAGACAGATGAGGAAAGAGACAGCCCTGGAAAGAGACAGCCCTGGAAAGAGACAGATGAGGAAAGAGACAGCCCTGGAAAGAGACAGATGAGGAAAGAGACAGGTGGGGAAAGAGACAGGCGGGGAAAGAGACAGACGGGGAAAGAGACAGCCCTGGAAAGAGACAGATGGGCAAAGAGACAGCCCTGGAAAGAGACAGCCCTGGAAAGAGACAGCCGGGGAAGGAGACAGCCAGGGAAAGAGACAGACGGGGAAAGAGACAGACGAGGAAAGAGACAGACCTGGAAAGAGTCAGCCGGGGAAAGAGACAGTCCTGGAAAGAGTCAGCTAGGAAAAGAGACAGCCCTGGAAAGAGAAAGCCCTGGAAAGAGACAGACGGGGAAATAGACAGATGGAGAAAGAGACAGCCCTGGAAAGAGACAGAAGGGCAAAGAGACAGACGGGCAAAGAGACAGATGGGCAAAGAGACAGACGGGCAAAGAGACAGACGGGCAAAGAGACAGACCTGGAAAGAGATAGCCCTGGAAAGAGACAGCCCTGGAAAGAGACAGACGGGGAAAGAGACAGGCGGGGAAAGAGACAGCCCTGAAAAGAGACAGTCCTGGAAAGAATCAGCGGGGCAAAGACACAGACCGGGAAATAGACAGATGGGGAAACAGACAGACGGGAAAAGAGACAGACCTTGAAAGAGACAGACCTGGAAAGAGACAGACCAATATAGACGGAAAAAAGACAGATGGGGAAAGAAACAGACAGACACACACATAGAGACAGACACAGAGATAGAGAGAGACAGACAGACACAGAGATGGAGACTGATAGACTGATACAAATACAGACAGAGATAGAAATAGTCAGACAGAGACATAGACACAGACAGACAAGGAAAGAGAGACAGACAGACAGCGACACACAGACAGAGACTGGGAGAGAGACAGAGAGACAGTTACTATCCTGGGCAACGCCGGGTACTACAGCTAGTTCTTAATATAAGTCAAAGAGGTTTGTTGCATATAACCGTTCTCCATCATATAATGGATCTAGCACAGCATTCGTGGCTTCCCTTACAACTGAGACAGGAACATGAATGTAACATCTTTTTCAATAGCAGAAAAGAATTTTATAGGAATCCGAGCGCTTGAATCTCCATTTTGCTTTCATCACCTCTCTATGCTTAGCAATAAATTGTTGAGAATCTCTATAAAAGTCATTCTTTGCCGAGCCGCCTGATCCGTTACTGCTTGTTTCTATACAGGGCCACATTTTACATTGCACATTATATTACAACCACTATTCCTTAACATCCACACCGTCCATTTTAATCTATCGCATGGATTTTCTCTTCTATAAATGCTGCTGTTAGGTAAAATAAGCCTCTGTGATCGATCTTTCACAGAATTAATAGGAATGGTATCATTTTTATTTTTATTGCTTAAAAATCCAATAAAATCAAGTTTTAGCAAATCACAGAGGATTAGAGAGCAGTAATGTGTTTTTATATAATGTAACATGCATTTATAGATTCAATGTTACTGAAAATACCTGTATTTACTACTTTAACTTGCTCTGATGCTAAAATCATGATTATTGAACTAATTTTTGCTTTTTTTTTAGGTGTTCCATATTGCTAGGACATGACAATACTTTATAACTGAAGGGTTAAAGATATTTGTGAACCCTAGGTTTTCTTACAGTGTTGCTCCTAGTTATGCTAAATTATGGAAAAATTACAGTTGGGCTCCTGGTTACGTGAAGTTATAGAAAAATTACAGTGGGCTCTTTGTTGTGTTTTCCGTTTTGTTTTGTTTTCCGTTTTGTTTTTTTTTGTTCCCCTTCTTCTGAGATCCGTAACGTTTTAAATTTTCCATCAATCCTGCCACATAAGGGCTAATTTTTTGCGGGATGAGTTGTACTTTTAAATGAAACCATGAGTTTCACCATATAGTGTACTGAAAAATGGCAAAAAATTCCAAGTGCGGAAAAATTGCAAAAAAAGCGCAATTGCACAATTGTTTTTTGGGATTCTTTATTCATTGCGTTCACTTTATCGTAAAACTGATATGTCGTTCTAATGCCTTAAGTCGGCATGAGTTCGTAGACACCAAACATGTATAGGTTTACTTTTATCTAAGGGGTTAAAAAAAACTTCAGATATTTGTCCAAAAAAGTGGCACACTTTTTTGCGCCATTTTCCGAAATCTGTAGCATTCTCAATTTTCGGAATCTGGGGCTCAGTGATGACTTAATTTTTGTGTCTCGAGCTGATATTTTTAATGGTACCATTTTTTCACAGATGCTACATTTTTATCGCCTGTTATTGTATTTTGCGCAAAATTTGCGGTAACCAAAAAACTTAATTTTGGTGTTTGGAATTCTTTTACCACTACACCATTTACCGATCAGATTAATTGATTTTATATTTTGATAGATCGGGCATTTCTGACTGCGGAAATACCAAATATGTGTATATTTTTATTTTTTTTAACCTTTTAATTTTCAGTGGGACAAATGGAGGGTGATTTGAACTTTTGAATTACAAAGGAATTTAGTTCACCCACTCCAAGTCTCCTATCCTCTTCTCCGCAGCATGGACAATCGGCCGGGCAGATGCAAACATGTGAAGTAAAATCCAGCGCAGAAAGGAAGGCACTCTTCAATGAAAATTTCCATGTGCACAAATTGTATAAAGTGGGTACAGACAACCCCTAGACAGGGGAGAAAAATAAACTAGCGATGCGTTTCAACCGTATTACACCTCATCTCTATTTATGTCTCACACAGAGCCCTTTTTTAGCTATTGTGGGGGCGTGATCTTCTTTCCCCATTCTGTTGCTGCCTGCTTGTGATTGGTCAGTATCAAAAATAGGAAGGAGTACACACCCCCAGTGAAAACTCTGTGACAATACCACCCTAAAGTTAACTGTTTAGGTACCAAATACTTTGATCAGTAATATCTCCACAGCAGAGAGGCAAAATTTGAAAAAAGAAATAACTCAAACATCATTTTATTCTACTCTGCAGCACATATTATATTGTGTGTCCAGTTTAAATCTAAAGATTTGATGAAAGGTAATATTTAAATAAATAACTTTCCTTGTAGTTACATTTGACAGTTGACACGCGCTGTCTGGCTCTGCACACGAAGAGTACTACTACAGTGTCCGACATGTAGCCTGGTCTATCTTAAGTGCTCAGCTCAGCTGAGCATCGGCTGAGTTGTTACACAGCTCCCAGCCATACAGGAGTTAACCTTTTTGGAGCAGTGTGCAACTTTTTTGAGAGTCAGGCTGCTAATTTTCATCTGCAGCTGGTCTCTGCCTAGTTAAGACTGAGCAGTGTAGTAGGAGACTGCCAAGATAGCTCCTGCTTTCAGTAATGAAAGCCCAGCGTCCGAGGCAGTCCTCTTGTTGGTGACCAGCGACTTGTTGGGTGCACTGTTTGAGTGTACCCTGGTGTGAATTAATCCTACCCTTTTGGTTTATTCCTTCGGGTGTCATTTTGTGTTTCTTCTGTGGTCATAAGCAGTGAGAGTGTGTTTCTGTTTTATCCCCTTGTTTGTGTCTTTTGAAGGTGGTTACTTGGTGTCCTGCCCATCCCGGGGTTGGTGGTACGGGGAGTATTAGGACAGAGCCGGACAGGAGAGAGGGCCTAGGGTGGAGATGCAAAAAAAGGGTTTCCGCTCACCTGATTCAGTGTACTCCAGAGCTTGCAGGGTGTACGCAATTCACCCGACAGGCCAGTCAGGTATGGGAATAGCAGAGAAAAAAGGAAAATGGATCCAGCACCAATTCCAAAGATATAAAAAAAAATAAAAAAAAAAATTATTCAATCAAATCTTAAAAATTGGGTAAGAAAGCTCCATAACACATGGTAGTGAGCATGGAAACACCTGACGCGTTTCGGACCCTACATATTAAAAGCAAAGTCCTTAATCATAAATGATCACTAATGATTAGGAACTTTGTTTTAGATATGTAGGGTCCGAACCACGAAGTATTTCCATGCTCACTACCATGCGTTATGGAGCTTTCTTACCCAATTTTTAAGATTTGATTGAATAAATTTTTTTTTATTTTACATCTTTGGAATATGTGCTGGATCCATTTTCCTTTTTTCTATGGTATTCCTAGGGTGGAGACCTGGACCTCCTTACCATCAAGAGCACTTCCAGGGTTAGGGAGAGTGTAGGGCCCACAGTCTAAGGGCCAGCGTAGCACCCCCATGACAGTAATATTAGGATGGTTGGGAACTCGATGGCATCAGAAATATTCTCTGGTATTGTATGTGTGATACAGCACCTTAAAAACTCTATTTGAAAATACCTTAAATATTACTTTTAACTAAAAAGGGACGTGTTGTACTCTTGATGCCAGTTTGATTTAATTAATAGTTAAAGTTATTGTAAAAGAAAATTTAATTTTAGGCTAAAAACTCTGTGGAGGAATGAAGAATTGAAGAAGAATAGTCATTAACGGCTGAGACAGTTTCTTCTAAAACATTAAATATTCCAGATAAAACCACCTATGAGTCGGAGGAAGATAATAAAGTGAAATAGTAATGTTGTGCCACACTTATTAATATCTGACCATCCAAGGACTTCTGCTGGAGAAGAAGAAATGTGTTTGATCTTTGGTGAATGACGGAGTGTAAGTAATTAAATATATAGTTCATACCCAATTATGCAAACAAACTTCTGTGGAGTTCATTTTAATCACTTTTCACAGTTCATTTCATTAAATATCAGTGTTGGGAATTTGTTTTAATTATATGTATAATATACGATTGCTATGAAAAATGGTATCTCAGACAAGACTTAGCCTTAAAGGATCCCTTTCTCCCTCCTCCGTCTTACACTTGTGCACATTCACTTATGGGTTTAACAGCTCATCATTAATTGTTCTGGGTTGTGGGGCATGAATATGTTGCTCTACAGTGATATATAACATGGGTAGGCGCAGATCATTTTTCTTTATTATTTTCTACTAGGCTTAAGTTTCAGATAAAAAACCCGCAAAGATTGTAGCGGTTGGCAACTGGTAACAATAGATAGTATGCAACGTCAAAGGTAAAGGTGACAGTACAGATTAGATAAAAGTAAATTAAGGATTGTACATTATAGATGAGTGATCTGTTAATTGCCTTGAATTTTTGCTTTGATTGAATTTTTATCAATCTGATTTTTTCTGCAATTTGCTTTTTATGAATTTAGCAAATTGGTGGCCAACTCTCTGCCATTGTGCTAAATTGTAGAAAACAAAAATTGGTGAAAAAAGGAAACACACCCACCTTGCCCCTCACCCATCCCACTTCCCAAAGTCAACTGACTAGTGTCTTCTCATTTTCTTTTATGATCTTCTTTCGCCACCAAGGCTCCAGGGTCTCTGGTGCTGAGTAAACCTCAGATGTCCTTGTATCTTCTACTGTGATCTTAACTCCATGATGAAATTTCTAGCCTTGAGAAGCCTTAAGGTCCAGTCACACTAAGCAACTTACCAGCGATCCCAACAACGATAGGGATCGCTGGTAAGTTGCTAGGAGGTTGCTGGTGAGATGTCACACTGCGACGCTCCAGCGATCCCACCAGCAACCTGACCTGGCAGGGATCGCTGGAGCGTGGCTACACGAGTTGCTGGTGAGCTCACCAGCAACCAGTGACCAGCCCCCAGCGCCGCGTGGAAGATGCTGTGCTTGGTAACTAAGGTAAATATCGGGAAACCAACCCGATATTTACCTTGGTTACCAGCTCACGCAGCTACACGTGCAGAGAGCAGGGAGCAGCGCACACTGAGCGCTGTCTCCCTGCTCTCCTAGTACAGCACACATCGGGTTAATTACCCGATGTGTGCTGCAGCTAAATGTGCACAGAGCAGGGAGCAGCGCACACCGCTTAGCGCTGGCTCCCTGCTCTCCTAGTTACAGCACACATGGGGTTAATTACCCGATGTGTGCTGCAGCTAAATGTGCACAGAGCAGGGAGCAGCGCACACTGAGCGCTGGCTCCTTGCTCTCCTAGTTACAGCACACATCGGGTTAATTAACCCGATGTGTCCTGCAGCTACATGTGCACAAAGCAGGAGCCGGCACTGACAGTGAGAGCGGCGGAGGCTGGTAACAAAGGTAAATATCGGGTAACCAAGGACAGGGCTTCTTGGTTACCCGATGTTTACATTGGTTATCAGCCTCCGCAGAAGCCGGCTCCTGCTGCCTGCACATTTAGTTGTTGCTGTCTCGCTGTCACACACAGCGATCTGTGCTTCACAGCGGGACAGCAACAACTAAAAAATGGCCCAGGACATTCAGCAACAACCAACGACCTCACAGCAGGGGCCAGGTTGTTGCTGGATGTCACACACAGCAACATCGCTAGCAACGTCACAAAAGTTGTTCGTTAGCAGCGATGTTGCTAGCGATGTTGCTTAGTGTGACGGGGCCTTTAGATGTCCTTATGTCTTTTTCCATGATCTTCATTTGGCACCAGACCTCCATTGCTTCCAAGGCTGAGCAAGTCTCAGATATCCCCATGTCTCCTTCTGTATTCTTCACTCGGTGCTGAGGTTTTCAGACTTGAGAAGGCCTCACATATCTTCATGTCTTCTTTCATGATGTTAACTTGGCACAAAGGTGTAAGGGCATCTATTGTCGAGTAAGCCTCTGATGTCCTCATATCTTTTTCTGTGATCTTCACTCCATGCTGAAGTATCCAGCCTTGAGAAGCATCAAATATCCTTATGTCTTTTTTCATGACTTTCACTTGGCACCAGAGCTCCTGGACTCCCAGTGCTGAGTAAGCCTCAGCTGTCCTCGTGTCTCCTTCCATGTTGTTTACTTGATGCTGAGGTTTCCAGCCCTGAGAAGGCTTCTGATGTCCTCATTAGTGATGAGCGAGTATGCTTGTTACTACTCGGTACTCGCACGAGATCACTGTACTCGGGCTACTCGGCGGGGACCGAGTAATCTCGCGATACTCGTGCTGTACTCGTGGTCTTCATCCCTGCATGTTGGCGCTCTTTTGAGAGCCAGCCCTCATGCAGGGATTGGCTGGCAGACCACTGCAATGCCACAGCCCTGTTAGTTGTGGAATTGCAGTGATTGGCCGGCCTGTACAGCGTGACCGAGCCTTTATACCGGCGGGCGCGCTGTGCTCTGCACACAGCCATCTCATATTCCATGCTTTCCACACCCACAGGCGCCTATGATTGGTTGCAGTGAGACACGCCCCCACGCTGAGTGACAGGTGTCTCACTGCACCCAATCACAGCAGCCGGTGGGCGTGTCTATACTGTGCAGTAAAATAAATAAATAAATAATTAAAAGAAACGGCGTGCGGTCCCCCCAATTTTAATAGCAGCCATATTAAGCCATACAGCTGAAGGCTGGTATTCTCAGGATGGGGAGCCCCATGTTATGGGGAGCCCCCCACCCTAACAATATCAGTCAGCAGCCGCCCAGAATTGCCACATACATTAGATGCGACAGTTCTGGGACTCTACCCGGCTCTTCCCGATTTACCCTAGTGTGTTGGCAAATCGGGGTAATAAGGAGTTAATGGCAGCCCATAGCTGCCACTAAATCCTAGATTAATCATGTCAGGCGTCTCCCCGAGATTCCTTCCATGATTAATCTGTAAATTACAGTTAAAAAACACACACACCCGAAAAATCCTTTATTAGAAATAAAAAACACTAACAAAGTCCCTCATCACCAATTTATTAACCCCGACAAACCCTCCATGTCCGGCGTACTCCACAGTCCTCCAGCGTCGCATCCAGCTCTGCTATATTCAGGTGACAGGAGCTGCAGAATACACTGCCGCTCCGGTCAGCTTCACACAGCAACTGAGGTGAGTAGCGCGATCAGCTGCTGTCAGTCAGGTAACTCACGGCCACCGCTGGATCCAGCGGTGCCGCGATTAACCTCAGTGACAGCAGCTGATCGCTATACTCACCTCAATTGCTGCATGGAGCTGACCGGAGCGGCGGTGAGTAGCGCGATCAGCTGAGCTGTCACTGAGGTTACCCGCGGCCACCGCTGCATCCACCGCTGGATCCAGGTAACCTCAGTGACAGCTCAGCTGATCGCTATACTCACCTCAGTTGGTGCATGGAGCTGACCGGAGCGGCGGTGAGTAGCGCGATCAGCTGAGCTGTCACTGAGGTTACCCGCGGCCACCGCTGCATCCACCGCTGGATCCAGGTAACCTCAGCGACAGCTCAGCTGATCGCTATACTCACCTCAGTTGCTGTGTGAAGCTGACCGGAGCGGCGGTGTATTCTGCAGCTCCTGTCACCTTCATGCAGCACAGCTGGACGCGACTCTGGAGGACTGTGGATTACGCCGGACATGGAGGGTTTGTCGGGGTTAATAAATTGGTGATGAGGGACTTTGTTAGTGTTTTTTATTTCTAATAAAGGATTTTTCGGGTGTGTGTGTTTTTTAACTGTAATTTACAGATTAATCATGGAAGGAATCTCGGGGAGACGCCTGACATGATTAATCTAGGATTTAGTGGCAGCTATGGGCTGCCATTAACTCCTTATTACCCCGATTTGCCAACGCACTAGGGTAAATCGGGAAGAGCCGGGTACAGTCCCAGAACTGTCACATCTAATGTATGCGGCAATTCTGGGCGGCTGCTGACTGATATTGTTAGGCTGGGGGGCTCCCCATAACGTGGAGCTCCCCATCCTGAGAATACCAGCCTTCAGCCGTATGGCTTTATCTGGCTGGTATTAAAATTGGGGGGGACCGCACGCCGTTTTTTTTAATTATTTAATTATTTATTTCACTGCACAGTATACACACACACACCGGCTGCTGTGTTTGGGTGCAGTGAGACACCTGTCACTCAGCGTGGGGGCGTGTCTCACTGCAACCAATCATAGGCGCCGAAAAGCAGGAAAGCAGGGAATACGAGATTGTTTAATCTCCGGCTTTTTCAAAAGAGGAAAAGCCACCAGAGTTTAGTGAACAGCTGTGCAGCGCCGCGGCAGTGATCGGGGAACGGTAAGTAAGAGAGAGGGGGGAGAATGACCGACAGACTGTGAGAGGGGGACAGACAAGACAGAGAGAGACCGACAGAGCGAGACCGACCGACGGGAGATAGAATGAAAAAAAAAATGACCGACATCGCTAGTAAAAAGCACAAAACGTGTTTTGGACATCGGAGTGCCACACAATGTTTTACGTAAAATCTTTCATGTATTAATCTCAAAAAGTAACATACACCAGCTCTATCTCACTATTGGGTATGTGCCCTTAACATTTCCGCCATGAAAATTCATTTTGGTGTCATTTTGGAAGGTTTTCTGGTGAGTCCGTAAAAATGGCGTAAAACGCGGACAAAATTGTTCATAGCTGTGACTTTTGAGTGATAAATGCTTCAAGGGGTCTTCCCCATGCTGTTGCCATGTCATTTGAGCACTCTTCTGAGACTTTTGTGACATTTTTAGGGTTTCTACATGCTGCCGGGGGTCATTTCACAAAAATACTCGGGTCTCCCATAGGATAACATTGGGCTCGGTGCTCGGGCCGAGTACACGAGTATCTTGGGATGCTCGGCCCGAGCCTCGAGCACCCGAGCTTTTTAGTACTCGCTCATCACTAGTCCTCATGTCTTCTTCTATGATCTTCACTCGATGTTGAAGCTTCCAGCCCTGAGAAGGCTTTAGATAGCCTCATGTCTTCTTCCGTGATCTTCACCAGGTGCCTGGAGTGAGTAGACCTCAGATGTTACAATGTGCACTGTCCGAGGCATAGTCAGTATACAGCAAAATGTTTGAAGAAAACTTGACACTGAGTGAAGATCCTTTTAGAAGATGCCTCAATGATCAGAACATAGAATGGGGCAATATGATGGCAGGACAGGTAAGCTATGTGGTGATAATTTTTTAACCCTATATTTATTATACCTTAGGGTCTTTAAAAATCCAATATTATAAAAGACACGTTTGATTGGCATGCTCTAACTTCAATGCAAATCAAATCTCCTATGCAAATTTAATAAAATGTCTGAATTCAAATTTTGAACATCCATTAACCAAACAGTGGACAGATTAATAATTATTTCGGTAATGTAGTAATACATGATTTAGTCTATAATGACCACTGCAGTCATTAAATCTGGTCATACATTATTAAAGGGAATCTGTCAGCAGGTTTTTTGCTACCTCATATCAGAGGAGCATGATGTAGAATGTAGTAAGCGGCTGTTCATCAGGTCAAAGAAGTACCGTATTTTTCGGATTACAAGACACAATTTTCCTCCCAAAAATTTGGGAGGAAAATGAGAGATTCGTCTTATAAGCTGAATGTATCTTACCAGGTGGTGCTAGAGAAGGGTCACAGGAGGCAGGGCAATGCTGCAGGCTGTATACTGTTCTGTGGGCTGTGCTGCGGGTGCCACCATCCTCAATTTCGGCGGTGCAGTTTTCACAGAATGGTGCATGCTCAGATGGAGCTCTCGGTTTGAGATCTCATCTTCACACGTGCCGCCTCCAACCATTGATCTCCTCGCAGCGGTGGTGGCGCGTGAGCAGGTGAGATCTTGTCTTGTCATTGAGCCGATAGCTCAATCTGCACACAAACAAACTCCATGTGCTATTTCTTTGAAGCCAGCGCTGGCAACAGTTTCTGGATGTTCCTCCTGCCTCACAGTGCTCGCAGCACCTGGGACACCCACTGCACCACCCGCATCATCACCCTACTCTAAAACCACCCCTGCTACCAATGACTCCGTTCCACCACTACTGCCGCTCTCCCTCTGGTAAGACGCCACCGGATTATCGTTTGGAACACCATTTTAAGTCCGAACTGGGTGCAAAAACCTAAAAAAACATCACTATGGGGAGATAAGGTATGCACACCAGTGACTATGTAAGGGGAATACATGAAATAGCAGAAACTGCTGTGTGAATACTGACTTGAAAAATTCAATAGCTATATGCAAGAGTGAAAATGTGAAAAATGGAATCTGCATTACTGCCATGAACATATGAATCAAGAGAAATTTAGCTACTGAATTGATCAATGCAATAGAGCCCCAACACTACGCCAAAGTATTTCTCTACGTTGGGGTCCCTAGCTTGTGTGTGTCCTCTCATGCAGTTAAAAAACTTACCGTGTATGGGAAGCTGAGACCCAGGCTATTAATGCGTATGATATGGATTGGCAATAGGTGTGGTTGGGGAGGGTTCACAAACGAAAAAATACTAACAAATAGGAATAACGTTTGGAACACCTGAAAAATCCAATAGCTATATGCAAGAGTGAAAATGCATATAGCTATTGGATTTTTCAAGTCAGTATTCACACAGCAGTTTCTGCTATTTCATGTATTCCCCTTAAATAGTCACTGGTGTGCATACCTTATCTCCCCATAGCCACCGGATTATGACACCCCGTATTTTTTTTCACTTTTTCTTTTCTCTAAATTTGGGGTGCGACCTATACAACAAAAAATACGGTATGCTTTTTTCTCCACTCATGAACCGCTTCTTGTCCTCTCCAAATTTTCAGACTTCAACGTTCACTTGAAAAACAGCTATAATCCATCATAGTGCATGGTCTTGGTCAGCTCACTGAGGTTTCAGATTATAGCTACGTATTGAAAGGTATGGGTAGGGAAGGTGGTGAGGTGAAGGTAGGAGCAAGGAGATGACCATGCACAAAGAAATCAGGCTGCTGTCTAGTAAAAGTTTCATATCACTCCAGTGCTTGAATCACAGCTACACTGCTCAGTTCTACTGAATAATGTCCTCCATGCTGCTGCTGCTCCATATCCACCATGCTGCTGCTGCTGCTGAATTTTCATTAGAGACAGGAGAGCAGGAATCCCTCATGTCTATGTGTGATGTGCGTTATAGCAGTGAATATCCAACCATTAAGTTTGATCATCTCAAACTTAGAAATAAATTCTTGTAATTAGAAAACTATTAAAAATATAGAATACCAGTCATATAATGACTCAAAATAATGTCATTCATGTAGAATTCGGAAGACAAAATAATCTAAAAAAAATTACCAGAAATATAATGTAATAGCACTTTCATGAAAATTGAGTAATCTGTGATATTCTAGGTTCCGTCATCATAATCATAACTCATTTTTTCAGCAATTATTACAGTGCACAAAATACATTTCCTTATACTTTATGCTAATAGTGAAAAAATGGTATACATTCTTTCGCTCAACTACGAACACATTTTGAGGTTAGGATGGGGGGTTCGGGGCATGCTGGGAGTTGTAGACAACTGTTTATTTAGAAATTGCTATTTTTGCATTTTTACAAGTTTCAAAATTTAGTTGACATTTAACTCTATTAATTTGTCTATCTTTTATCATTATGATGGTGTTCTGCATTGTATAAACTCATTAGACTTCCTGACTCTGAAATAATTGGAAGAAATGGTGGGATTCCCGTATAGCAGTGGCTCCCTTCACGACCTTTGACATATTGGCATGTCATAGGTTGCGTCCCTGCCTTTGATGCGGACTCGCACACTGAACCTGCATCTTTACCGGCACACGTCGGCTGATCTTATCTGGTGCTGCTGATCTAGTGCATAAATATGGTGAAAACATTTTATCACCAAATTTGCATCTCTTGGTCCGCAAATTCAAAGAAAATATTTTTCATTTCTGTGCAGTTTCCTGCCAGGAGGTGCAAATTTGGTGCTGAAATGTCTGCACCAGATTTGAACACAAAATTTGCATCACCTGGCAAAAAAAAAAGATACATTTGGTGATGAAGTTTTTACACCATATTCATGCACCTAATCTACACTACCTGGCAAAAAAATGCATCAAAACCGCATGCGATATGATGATGTGGTGGTGACGCATTTTTTTTGCTAGGAGATGTAGACTGGGTGCAGGAACATGGTGTAAAAATTTCAGCACCAAATCTGCATCTCTTGGTTTTCTGCCAGGAGATGCAGGTTTGTGAACCTGAGCTTACTGAGTCATCTTAGGTCAGGTTATCTGTGATCACAGGTGGAGGACTGTGGGAACCTCCAGCTGTGATCGTAAATAACCTGTGTGACATCACCACTCATCGCATGGCTCAGAAATTCTCTACCTGAAGCTCAAAGATTCTACCCATTACTAATCTAATCTAGGTCTTAAAAAAAGCAAACATCACCAGCCCTCACTTCTATTGCTCCAAGAAATGAGTCCATGTGTCTTCCACCTGTGACCACAGGTAAATCATGAAAAAAGTGTGAACGATAGGCACCAGGATAAAAAAATCTATGATTAAGAACACACTTTGCACTTGAAATGCGTCAGAGAACCAGCATGCTTTTTTTTTTTAAATGTTTTTATATTTTTGTGCAATACACTTTTTTCATAATCTAGGGCTTAATGGCAGCTGTGCGCAGTGATTAACTCCTTACTGCCTTGATTGCCATCACACCTCGGCAATCAGGAAGAGCAGAGTAAAGTGCTGGGACTGTCGCATCTAAGGGATGCAGCAATTTTGGGAAGCTACAGGCTGCTTTTTTTAGGCTGGAGGGCCCAATAAGCATGGGTCTCCCCAGCCTTAGAATACCAGCCCCCAGCTGCTGAACTTTACCATGGCTGGGCATCAAAATTGGGGGACCCCACACTGTTTTATTTATTTATGTCATTTTTTTTAAAAAAAAAAGCCACATGTGGTTCCTCTTATTTTCATACCCAGCCAAGATAAGCAAAAGGCTGGGGGCTGCAGCTGATAGCCGTATGCTTTACTGTGCTGGGTATCATATTATGAGGGGACCGTAAGACAATTTATTTTGTTAATTAATTTATTTTGTTACCACAGTATAGAACCGCAGACAGTGTGTGTGATTGCAAGCAGTAAGACGATGTCAGACAGTCTGGGGGCGCAACCAATCACAGACACCAGGATGGTCAGTGGGCAGGGGAAGCAGTGAATATGGATTAGCAATAATGAGTGGCCCAGGAAGATGAATGAGTGACCTGGAAGCGGTTACAGCCATGCCGGAGACTCGGTAAGTATAAAGCGCTTGGACGTTTGAAACCGCATTGGACCTGTACTTTTACAGTCCGAGTCCACCAATCATAAACTATTTCTTAAAATTGGAGGCTGGTGGATGTTCCAGTGGAAACGTTGCATGAGGTGCTAGATTTGGTTGTAATGGTGTCTATGCACAGGAAAAATAATTGTTGTGCATTTTCTTCCTCCAAAAGCTTGTTATCTGAATGGCCTAATTCACTTTGGACCTCACTGGTGATCCCGTAATCTGACTTTGCGTCAGAGCGAAACAGCTACAACGTATCCTTAGGATCATTTTTAGTTTATCCTATATATTATAGGCTGCATATATACGTTAGCAATTCTATGCTGCACTTCTAGCATGAAATGTCTTAATTTTATGAGCGGTAGTACAGCCAAATTTCTTATCTCGAAATGATTTTAGTCTTGCATAAACAGCACAGGAATTCATTTTCCTTCTCAGCAGGCTAGATCTAACTACACACAGCTCACACATCTAATGCCACATTACATTGTATCACTACATGATTCGCAATCTACATTTCAAATGACAGAATTGCAAATTACGCTAAAAGCACCAAAAAAAAGAAATGCCGATCGGCAAATTTTTGCAGGTAAGCAGCTAATAACATTTGCATGTGGAATTTGCAAAAACCACTGGCAGGGACCTGGGGCCACTTATTTATTTTGATCACAGATGATTATAATTCAGAATCATTTAAACATTTTATAAAATGCCAACTCGTTCGCTAAATATATTTTATAAGGTTTGCACAGGGTTGCTTGATGGAGTTAATAATATTCGCTAAGGAAATAAAAGTAAAGCGGAGATCAATGAAAGACAAGAAAATACAGTTCTGAATATTGTGGACATTTACAGTGCTCAGCATAAATGAGTATGCCCCCATTAAAACGTAAGGCTCTAATCAATATCTCAGTGAAGTCAAGAAGAATTTCCAAAATTTTGACAAGATGGAGTGTAACAGAACATTTTTTTAAGCCATAAGATGAAAGTAAAGATAATATCATCTTCATTACAAAATCTTCTGTTTTACTCAAATTAGTTGATACAATTGAGGAAGAAAAACAGTCGACCAATGAAACAAAGTATGATAAAATCTAAAATATCACAGTGGCGAAGATCACTGTCGAAACGCACGTCGGGGTGGACGCCACCAAGGAGCAGGAGTTTTTCATCAGATATATATATATATATATATATATATATGTATATATATATTTTACGATTACACTAAAATTCTGTGTGGTATATACTCACTGAAGAAAAACCTATATTTTGCTGCTGTTTTGTTATATGTAAGTGTACTATACTTCATTTATTTAACATAACTCCCCTTTTAATTTGTATATAATTTATTTAATTGATGTCCAATAAAATTCATTGTGTTTTATATTTCAGCATAGTGGACTTTAATGATCTGTTGGTTTTCTTCCTCATTTGCTTCATGTCTTGTACGGGTTGCCAGGCTGCTTGTTATTACCTTCCATGTATATAGTGTGTACCCTTATAGTACATAGTAAAATCTACAGGATTACTATTTTTTATAAAATTATATTTTGTTGCTTTTACCTTCTATCAAATTGTTGATGCATAATTGAATATACCCACATCAAATACTACTGCATCCAGTATTTTGTATGATTTCCATAGTCTTTAAGGATAGCACCAAGTCTTCTGTGCATGGAATGAACAAATTGGCAACATATTCCAATGTCTATCTTTTTCCATTTTTCAAGAACGATCTCTTTTAGAGGGGTCCTGGAGGGTGTTTTTTGTCCACCACATGCCCTACATCACAATACCCTATTGTTAATTAAATTCCTATCCGAGTGAATATTATCTAGGTTGGTTCCGATAGGCTTTAGTTTATTTGGTGATTGGGTCATGAAAAAGCTTTAAGTTCGATCACCTAATAAATGAAACAACTACACCGACATCTTTTCATTGTCCTGCCCCCCTCCCCAGTGAGGACATCGGTATTCTCATCTGTCTGGACGTCCTGCGGAGGCAGTCGCATCTCCAACCCATGTTGCTTTCTCCCAAAGCATCTGTGCACCTTGCAAGCTTCCGACCTCTGCCGGTAGGGTGTGCCCGTGGCCATGCCCCTTTTCTTAAAGGGCCAGCGTCCTCCTAACCCGAAAGTGCATCCCAGGTCAGCTGGGAGATTGAAGGTTCTTAAGGCACTTCTGCCCTATGGGAGGTGCCTGGGCAATGCGTTACATTAGTTGCTACTTTTCAGGTCCTCAGTGCCGCTTCTGCTGGTACTGTTTAAGTATATTGTTGTTGCTGACTGTATCTATGTTACAGTGTCTTCCTTTCTGCTGTCGCTGCTGCTACCATCTATGTCAGCTGTCTCCTACTATCCAAGTTGCCACAAGTATCCACGACAGTCGCTGTTACCACATCCATTTTTCCAGGGCGGATCTACTCCTTCACCTACCGCTGCTGCTGTTTCCACCAGAGACTGTTCTATGTCCGTGGCACCAGCTGCCGTGGTACTGCTGATCCCCTGGGGCTGCCCTCTGCTGGCTGATTACCAGTACCTGGAGAAGACTCTGCAACTGGTTCAGTTGGCTCTCCCAGGCAAGTGAACTGTACCTTTGGTCCACTACAAGAGCGCTCGCCCTGCGAGCATAACAATAAAGGTTAAGTTTTATCAAATTTTCCAAATTTTTCAGCCTAGCCAGTGAATTGTGGAAAAACATTTAAATACATATTCAGCGTCACAGAAGCTGACCACTGTTTATCTGAGTGATGTTTACTTGTGATGTCACAGCAGCTTACCTATTGGAAACACACCGATAATGTCATCGCAGCATACCTAGTGGAAACACACCGATAATGTCATAGCAGCGTACCTAGTGGAAAAACACCAATAATCTTACAGCAACTTACCCAATGGAAACAGACCGATAATGTCATAGCAGCGTACCTAGTGGAAACACACCGATAATGTCACAGCAGCTTACCCAATGGAAAGACACCGATAATGTCATAGCAGCTTACCTAGTGGAAGCACACCGATAATGTCACAGCAGCTTACCCAATGGAAAAATACTGATAAAGTCATAGCAGTTTACCTAATGGAAACACATCGATAATGTCATAGAAACAAAGAGGAACCTGTGGACAAGAAAGCGCAATAGGGTCTTACCCTGACAAACAGGGGGTGAAAGAAGAGTAATCCTACTCACCAATCAGGGTTGTGACAGGCACAACTCCTGTAACAGCATATGTATGGATCAAAGGCAGCAGTACCCCAAGTGGCTGATAGCAGAGAGAAGTAGTGGAACGGGGCTTTAAAGAACTGCGCCAGAGATCACAGATGTAATCTTGGATTAATGTAAACTTTTATTTTGGCACAGGTCTACGCGTTTCAGGAGGCTCAGCTCCCTTCCTCAGGACCAGCAGGCACAAGATACATCAAATCTCTTACAAGATACATCAAATCTGCAGAAGTATAGGTGTACAAAACATATATACCCAGTATAACATCAGAGAACCGGCCCCAAAAGAAAAAAATCGGCGGGAAAAATACTTCTATAGCAGCATGGTGTGACGTAATGTAATCAAAAATAGGAAAAATAACCTGTGTCCACTGAAACAGTATCAATGCCATTAAGATTAAATGAACATCGCAATCAAAAAATAAAAATAAAACCTATAAAAACGAATAATTGTGTCATTACTGAGTAAAAAATAAACATATATATATATGCATATCTGCATCAAAAAGTGTCTAAGAAGCCATGACTGTGGTAAGAAGGTCTAGAACCCACGCCACCTATAGATCATAGCCTCCATGAGTGACATGAGAAGAAATGCAATCAGTCCACACACCCAGAGAGGTGTGCGGTGAGATTTGTACAGAAGCATGAAAGAAAAGAAAAACACAGAAAAAAAGGGGGGTGTGGAGAAAAAAGTGAATTAAAAAGGTAGGTGTGTATTACAAACTGAAATTATGATAATATTACAAAGGGAACCAAGGCGAGGTGAAATAAGTTCAAGAGCGTGGGAAAAAAACAGAGAGCGCATGCGTGAGTCAGAGCAGTGAGCAAGTGCCATAGGAGAGCCAAAAAGGCTGAGAACGGGGTGAACAAGGTTCAGCGGTTGGGAAAAAAAGGGGGGGGAGGGAAGAAAAAGCATATTTAAAGCGTATGGAAATTGGGTGATGTGTGGAAAAACATTACATATTATATCTTGTCATCCCGTCTAATTGAGGGGGTGAAAAAATTGTATGAATATTTAAATGTATTTAATGTCATCGCAGCATACCTAGTGGAAACACACCGATAATGTCATAGCAGCGTACCTAGTGGAAAAACACCAATAATCTCACAGCAACTTACCCAATGGAAACACACCGATAATGTCATAGCAGCGTACCTAGTGGAAACACCGATAATGTCATAGCAGCGTACCTAGTGGAAACACACCGATAATGTCACAGCAGCTTACCCAATGGAAAGACACCGATAATGTCATAGAAGCTTACCTAGTGAAAACACACCGATAATGTCACAGCAACTTACCCAGTGGAAACACACCGATAATGTCATAGCAGCTTACCTAGTGGAAACACACCGATAATGTCATAGCAGCTTACCTAGTGGAAACACACCGATAATGTCATAGCAGCTTATCCAATGGAAACACACCAATAATGTCATAGCAGCTTTCCCAATGGAAACACACTGATACTGTCACAGCAGTGTATCTAATGGAAACACACCGATACTGTCACAGCAGTGTACCTGATAGACATTGGGAACCCCTATTTTTTCGTTTAGAATTTAGTTAAGCCCTCTATAATGGCCTTGTACAGTTGACTAAGTTAAATTTTTGAGATATCTACCCCTGTCTGTGTCCCCAGCGGTACCTTTTCTGATGGGACTGTTGTAGGTCCCTATTCAATGGCTAGATATTGTGCAAAAAAAAAAAAGCAATTAAGCCATTTTTCTTCATTCTACACATCCTTTGCAGTCTCGTTAGTCAAACTGTATATGTTCAGGAGGTGATTGTATGTATGCTAACGCTATACCTAACCATATACCAACACTCTAAGGTATCACATTGAAAGAGTCTTGCAATATTCAACTCCACTTACATTATGCACAATTCCCAATATTTCCATTCCAAATCATCCTATATTTAGTTTTACCCTAAAATAACCCTTTTATGCAAAAATGCATTAGCTCCTCCCCTTATCGCCCCATTTTTGAGTGTTAGGAGGAACTATAGAGATGATTCTTACCATAGGCATTGAACGTTGCGATAGACAGTATTTTCTATTCAATGTGGTGCAGGCGTCTTTAAGAAGGCAGGGTTCTGAGATGTCTTCAGTATTTACTCACAGAATGTCTTCTTTATCAGAGCATTCTTTCCTTATTAGTATGTATTGTTGTCTTCAGACTCAGACTGTTAGTTTTATTTAACCTTGATGTACAACTATGTCAATGCAAATATATAGAGAATTTAATTATTCTGCTCAAATAATTTCCAAAGAGATTGTGTTTTCTACCTAATCAACAAAGGGATTTTTGTTCTGCTTTGTGTCTCGTCTTCAAGATGAATTACTCCTGCTTACTTCCGCTAATTGTGTTATGAAGCATCTTCTCAAGTTAAATTTTCTTCATCTTCGTGGATGTCACAAGTAAAAACAGCTGCCGAGAAAAAGCTTTTTATCACCTTGGAGTGTCTTTATTTTTGCTAATTTACTGTAGTTTCTTGATTCTGGAACCTTGAAGATACAGCAGAATTTTTTTCTATTTTTGCCCCTATTTTCTTAGCACCATAACTTTTTGAATTTTATTCTTGTTTATCGCTATATAATTTTATTTTATTTTTAATATACGATTACTTTGATTTATTTTTTTAAAGATATTTCTATAATATATTGAAAAATAATGTGTAACTACAATTGGGAAATTAATTCTAAGTGCCATATTTTTTTGTCTTTATTTTGGATTTTTTATTTTGGTTTTGCAGAAGTTTTCATTGACATTATTTGGTACAGATGATCTCTTGATCACAAGTTCATGAAAGATGAGATGAAAAAAAAATAATTCTGGAATAGTTTTTAATTTTTGTTATGGCATTCTCAGTGATAGATACCATCCTTTCCCAAGAAGCTGCAAAATCCCGAGTGCATGTCCTTATTATCTCCTGCCTTGATTATTGCAACCTCTGGCTCTGCAGTCTCCCTTCTAACAGTCTCACACCCTTAAAATCTATTCTGCACTATGATGCTTGACTAATCCACCTGTCCCCCCGCTACTTCCGGACCTCTCCTCTCTACCAATCCCTTCACTGGTTTCCTATTGCTCAACGACTCCAGTTCAAAACCCTAACCATGACCTTCAAAGCCACCCACAACCTGTCTCCTCCCTACATCTGTGACCTAGTCTCCTGGTACTTACCTGCACGTAACCTTCGATCCTCACAAGATCTCCTTCACAGCTTCCCTCTCATCCCCTCTACCCATCACATCCAAGATTTCTCCCGTGCCTCACCCATACTCTGGAATGATCTACCACAACATATAAGACTCTCGCCCACCTTGAGAAGCTTCAAAAGGAACCCCAAGACCCAACTCTTCCGACAAGCCTACAACCTGCAATAACCCTCAGTCCGCTATGGCACCGCATGACCATCTCTACCCTCACCTACTGTATCCTCACCCGTCTCATATAGACTGTGAGCCCTCATGGGCAGGGACCTCTCCTCCTGTACTAGTCTGTGACTCATTTTGATTATGATTATTGTACCTGTCCCTATTATGTATGCCCCTTTTCACATGTGAAGCACCATGGAATAGATGTCGCTATAATAATAATAATAATAAAAATAATTTATTTATTTTTGGACTTTACCATGTGTTTGATTCTCGGAAAGACATACAAGAGTAAAATTTTGTGCAAAATTAATCCTGTAACTGCCATAGAAACCCATCAAATTTTGATGCAGAGGTTCTAATAGTTGACATTGCTAATGCCCTCCCACTTTAACCACATAAATGTTGCAGTCATTATTGACTGCAGCATCTAGGGGGTATTTTTCTAAAATTTAAATTTAAAAAGACTGAATTAGATTTATCAATTTTTTTTAATAGCAAAAAAAATATATAAAATTTACTATCGTCAGTACATCTTAACTTAGTACAGCCTTCCTCACAGGCTACGAACCTGTCCTTTTATTAAAACAAAAGGCCTACTGATGGAGGAGCATGTGATTAGACCTATCTTGTTCATCTGCCTCCTTCAATTGAAAAAAAACAAAACAAGAGAGGAGGCTGATGGGCAGGTTTGGATCACATTAGTGGGATAATAATATTTGATTGTTACTAATAATAAAAATCTTTACTTTTATATAGACACAACATATTCCACCATCTGTCCCCATTGGAGTTCACAATCTACATTCCCAATCTGTGTAGGGTACTTCTCACATAGCAAGATCGCTAGCGAGATTGCTGCTGAGTCACAGGTTTTGTGACGCAGCAGTGACCTCATCAGCGATCTCACTGTGTGTGGCACTGAGCAGCGACCTGGCCCCTGCTGTGAAATCGCTGATCGTTACACACAGTGCTGGTTCATTTTTTGGACGTTGCTCTCCCGCTGTGAAGCACACATCGCTGTGTTTGACAGCGAGAGAGCAACGATCTGAATTTGCAGGGAGCCGGCATCTGGAAGCTGTGGACGCTGGTAACCAAGGTACACATCGGGTAACCAAGTGAAGCGCTTTGCTTGGTTACCCAATATTTACCTTGGTTACTAGCGTACGCTGCTCTCAGGCTGCCAGTGCTTGCTCCCTGCTCCCGGCACACGTAGCCATTGTACACATCGGGTAACTAAGTGAAGTGCTTTGCTTAGTAACCCGATGTGTACCCTGGCTACGAGTGCAGGGAGCCAGCGCTAAGCGGTGAGCGCTGGTAACCAGGGTAAATATCGGGTAACCAAGCAAAGCATTTTGCTTAGTTACCCGATATTTACCTTGGTTGCCAAGTGCAGCATCGTTTCCACGAGTCACTGCTGGCTGGGGGCTGGTCACTGGTCGCTGGTGAGATCTCCCTGATTGACAGCTCACCAGCGACCATGTAGCGACGCACCAGCGTTCCTGACCAGGTCATATCGTGGTCTTAATCGCTGGTACGTCGTTTAGTAAGATGGTACCCTAAACCCACACAAACAAAAGATGAACATACAAACTCCTTTCAGATGTTGTGCTCGGAGGGATTTGAACCCAGCGCTGCAAGACTGCAGTGTTAACCACTGAGCCACCATGCCACCCAACACACTACTACTATTACCTTGACTCCCCCTAATGGCAGCCCTGACTGTAACTAGGACTTACTTTTAGAGTAGGGCATATATTTCAAGCATACTTCAAAAATCCTTTAAAATCATGTTTGGATAAAAACAGTACTACTACTATTGAGGATAATAATAATAATAATAATAATAATAATAATAATAATAATAATAATAATAAAATTATAATATATAAAAAAACAAACTTATTTTTATTTAAATATTATATAATAATAATAATCATAATAATATAAAATATGTGTGAAGATGTAATTTACCCTCTCACTGTATATGCTGTACAGATTCCTATTTCAAGCTGGGTTCATTGTCTTATTTGAACTACTTCTGTGTACATTTCTATTGTTGTAGCTAATCACCCCCTAAAATGCAAGGTTATATCCTCTTGAGGCACTTCCATCCCTGGGAGTAGGGGGAGGTGGGCCTAGAGTCCAACTAGTGTAAACTCTGCTTACCTGGGAGATTCAGTCAGTCTGTGTGAAACTTGAAGAAGGAAGATTGATCCTCTGGGAGGGAATAGCAGAGGCTGCATCCTAGAGCCGGTGTATGGACAGTTACAGACTGGAGATCAGTGGCCCGTGGGATTGTGTGGAACTCTTTGGACTACTGTAAGGACGATTACTTTGTTATCCGGTCCGAGGATTGTCGGGAAGGGCCCCCGAATCTGTTTTACGTGGACTTATCGTGTGCTGTTCCAGTGTCCTTGTGAATAAACCTGTTGGATCGTCCCTCGATCTCGTCCATCCTTTGCTCTGTTGTACACTCCCGTCACAAACTGGTTGGCAGCGCTGGGATCAGAGCAGAAAGAATGGAGGACAACGGCCCATTAACATCTGGAATCAGAACCTCAGAGTACAAGAACTGGACTGTGGTGAGCCTGCAAACAATGGCCCGTGAATTAGGAGTCGGTTACAAAGGACTCTCTAAGGAGCAACTAATTGAGGCATTGGAAAACGCTTGCCTGCAAGATGGCACCGAGGAAGGATTTCCACAGCAAGGGGAGGAAAGACGGCAGCCGGAGGTAAATACCCAAAAAAGTCAATGGATTGTGTGGTATGAGGAGGAAATGGCACTGCTTGGAGATGAGGCCACCATAGAAGATAAGAGGGAGGCCATGCGTGGAGCTAAAGAGAAGGAGCGCAGGATGGAGGAGATGGCATTGCTGGATAAGCAGCTCGCTGTGGAAGCAGCTAGAGGCTCCAGACAGACTGTAACCCCAGCACCCACCATGAGGGAACTTCCCAGGGTGTCCCGCAAAGACTTTAAGCCGTTTAATGAGGCTGCAGGCGACATTGAGGGCTTCTTCCAGGACCTTGAGCATCAGTGTCGATTAATGGAAGTCCCGGACAGGGAGCGTGTCCGGTATCTGGTTGGGCTCCTAGAGGGGGGAGCTGCTGAAGCCTATAGAGCTATGGACCCTCGGTGGAACTGTGAGTATGCGGATATTAAACAGACTATTCTAGAACATTATGCTGTGACCCCAGACACTTACAGGACTCAGTTCCGTGCTTTAGCCTGTGATGGGGAAGTGTCTTTTAAGATATATGCTCATAGACTCAAACAAATATGTAATCGCTGGCTGGAGGCAGAGGAGGCCTTATCTTGGGAGACCTTCCTGCAGGTCATCCTAAAAGAACAATTCTTTGCCCAGTGCCCAGCGGAAATCAGAGAATGGGTGCGTGAGAGAAAGCCGTCAACTGTGGAACAAGCTGCTGCTCTCGCTGATGAGGTGCTCACCATCAAGCCTCAGTGGAGGGTTCTGTTGGAGGATGGAGAGACGCCTAACAGCTCCACAACACCAGATGCCCCCAGTTATTCTGTCCCCATTGTTCCCCGTTCCTCTAAGCCACCACATGTTGATACCCGTGTTAATGTGCCTCCAGTTGCTTCTACTGCACTTTCTGGAATACGCCGGGGAGAGGAAGTAACAGAGCGCAGGTGTTATGTTTGTAGGCATCCCGGGCATTTACAGGCCTCATGCCCAGCCAGGCCATGGAGGAATCATCCTCAAACCCCTACAGCACCTTCAGGTGGGAGCCGGCCTCCAAGTTCCCCTACCCCTTACCCAAGAGGACGCCTTGGATGGAGGGAGACCCAGCTCAGATGCTATCAATGTGGACAGCCAGGGCATCGGCAAGTCTCCTGCCCAGCTGTTCAAATGAGGACTGATCCTGCACCCAATCGGATTGTTAATTATTTACAGCCCAGTGCCATGGAGGAAGATGTGGCACCGTTATGTGAGGACTGGCCTAGTGACTCAGCCCCCCATGTTGCACCACCAGGAGTTTACGGGGTGCGACCCGCAGTTATGACGACTTCTGCTCATCGAGGTAAGCACTTGCAGGAGGTTGTGCTGGATGGACAGAGACTTGTTGGATTTTGTGACTCGGGTGCTTTCCTCACACTGGCTGATCCCCGAGTGATTCGGCCTGAGGCAATCCATAGAGGACCTGGGATTGTCATTGAACTGGCTGGTGGACAATGGAGGACTATTCCCACAGCCACTGTGGATCTGAACTTTGGTTTTGGGGTCAGGCGATGTGTGGTTGGGGTGATGGGTGGTCTGCCTGCAGCTGTTCTCCTGGGCAATGATGTGGGAGAGCTACGATGCCAATTCGTGGCTGCATGAAGCCACATGTAAGTAACGCTCTGCCTGTGTGTACTTAACCAGTGACCTGTAGAGGTCCCTAGTACGTACACAAGTTGGGAGGGGGAGGGATTGTGAAGATGTAATTTACCCTCTCACTGTATATGCTGTACAGATTCCTATTTCAAGCTGGGTTCATTGTCTTATTTGAACTACTTCTGTGTACATTTCTATTGTTGTAGCTAATCACCCCCTAAAATGCAAGGTTATATCCTCTTGAGGCACTTCCATCCCTGGGAGTAGGGGGAGGTGGGCCTAGAGTCCAACTAGTGTAAACTCTGCTTACCTGGGAGATTCAGTCAGTCTGTGTGAAACTTGAAGAAGGAAGATTGATCCTCTGGGAGGGAATAGCAGAGGCTGCATCCTAGAGCCGGTGTATGGACAGTTACAGACTGGAGATCAGTGGCCCGTGGGATTGTGTGGAACTCTTTGGACTACTGTAAGGACGATTACTTTGTTATCCGGTCCGAGGATTGTCGGGAAGGGCCCCCGAATCTGTTTTACGTGGACTTATCGTGTGCTGTTCCAGTGTCCTTGTGAATAAACCTGTTGGATCGTCCCTCGGCCTCGTCCATCCTTTGCTCTGTTGTACACTCCCGTCACAATATGTTTCATTATTTTCTATTTTTAAAATATATTAATAGTAGAAAGACTAATACTAATATTCTACTATTATTACTACTACTACTACTACTACTACTACTACTACTACTACTACTAATAGTAATAATAATAGTAATAATAATAATAATAATAATAATATTTTACAAATAAAACATAATTAAACTTATAATAATAATTAGTATTAATAATAATAAAATAAAATATTTTAATTACTTTCTATTTTTAAAATATATTAATAGACATACTAATACTAATATTCCTACTACTACTATTACAACTACTACTACTACTACTTCTAAGAAAAAGAATAAGAACAAGAATTATATTTTACAAATAAAACATAATTAAACTAATAATAATAATAATAATAATAATAATAATATTGATATAGTTTAAAGATAAAATATAATTCATTTTTTTTATTTAAATAATAATAAGAATATTATTATTATTATTATTATTACTATTATTACTATTATTATTATTAATAATAATAAGAATAATTTACAAATAAAACATAATTAAACTTATTTTAATGATAATAATAATAATAATAATAATAATAATAATAATATAGTCTAAAAGTAAAACATAATGAAACTTATTTTTATTTAAGTAATAATAATATTAATAATAATAATATTTAAAAAAAACTGTTGTTATTATTATTATTATAATTACTAATAATAATAATAATAATAATAATAATAATATCATCATCATCATTATTATTATTATTTTGAATCATTATTATTAGTACTTAAATGTATGCAGAATGAAGTAGGTTTTCTCTTAGGCTATAAAGTGTATCTTTTGCATATACTACATGACCACTGACTACACGTATATATACATTGTCTCTGCGGTAATTTAATTCGAGAACTTGCAGCATTAGCTAACATGCCGGCACACGTGTAATAAAAATTCACATTATTATGTTGTCATTGCAAAATTTACTGATTTGTTTATTTGGCCTTCTAGGATCGTTCTAGTGCATTTTAATAAGTGTATATAATTTAACAATCAAACATATTTTACTTTTATTTTACCGCAGGCCACAATAGACCTGTAAAATAACAATGATATTGTTTTATATAAAACATTCTCATTGGAATTGAAATTTCTTTCCTTTTTTTTCCCTCTCCCATCTACAGGGCCATTTTAATGAGCAATATTCATATTCTTCGGTATATTGGGAAAGCGTTTTTAATTTGAGCTAAATGTATTTTAGTATTATGGAGTGTTGCTCTCCGGAGCTGAAATCCCATTTCTACGTATTACAAAGCGGAGCATTCAGAGTTATTATCTCTTTATTATCTGTACTTACAATACTTAATCTTAATGACGATACCGAGATATCTTCAGAACAACCTCAGAACGTTTTCACTTTTGTCAAAAAAATTATTATTATTTTTGTTAAATTTCCTAAAATACCATCCTAGGAATTTGTACCCGGCGCGTTTTGTAGCAATTATATTGTTATGGATAAAGATTACCTTCCTAATAATGAAAGTCGCTTTGTGTTTTATGTTTCATATTAATGGATCAACATTACAGGATTCCTCGGCGGATCGGCTTCCCAGACTTCAGAGATCTCTTCATCTCCCTATAATAATATGGGACATATGTTATCTTGTATCTGAATAATATAAATAGAGATTATATTTCAAAGATTCGTGTCGGAAAAAAATAGTGACTACGGATAAAAGCAATGCTGTAAGTATAATATCAAGGTAAAAAGTATGACCAAGGCTTTATTTCCTTATTTTTCCACCCTCGAAACTAATTAAAGAGGTATGTGCACGTGGTCAGATAGAAATGTGAGGTCAAATTACAATATAGACAGTGATATCACACTATACAAGGTTTTATTTACAGTCATTACTACAAACACAAGGTCAATTTAGAATGCACATGGTTATGTGACGCCCTGGACTATCAAGTCGTCGCAGGGTATTGTGCAATCTGCCCTTCTGCACAGTATCCGCATCCTCCTTGGTTGCGGATCCTTGTCCTTTGGTGTTGCTAAGAGCAGAGCCAGTCAAGACCCTAGGAACACTCTGCACCACACCCACCAGACACGCCATTGGGGGGCCTGAAGGGAATAGGGCCAACCACTTGGGGGGTTGGTGGGGGAGAGTCAGAGGTGTTAGGAGCAGGAAAGTGGAGTGGTTACTCTCAAGAGGAGAGGTCACAAAGTGTGAAGTGCTGGAGGAGAAGGAGAGAAGAGGTCAGGAGCAAGGCTCCCTGTAGAATACTAGGTGGCAGACGTTGGTCTGGGCCTGGTAGGAGCTGTAACCCCGGTCACAAGGGATCATATCAAGGGACACGGATCTGCCAAGGAGGGCAGCCGGCGGCCTTGAGCCATCTCCGGGCAGGGGCCAGGGCGCGACAGGGAACGTGGACCCTAGGCCAAGAAGTAGCTTCACGCGTCCTTGTAATTTACCCAACGAGGGTGAAGTCTTCAAGATTTATCCTCCAGGTGCTCCAAAATCAGGGTACTAGCGCAATGAGGGGATAGGACTTTCCCACTAAATAGTCCAGAAAATCCCAAGTGTGAACCCTGAGAGCAAGTTCACTCCGTTAGCCATACGGGTGAGCGGGACCTGACTAGTTCTATACTACAGGGTCCAAATAGTGAAGAAAGTTCCACGGAAAAGGTCACAGGCTAACAAGCAACACCAAGGGCACAGATCCAAGCATGCTCCTTCGCTGCTGCAGCGGTGCTCAGACTTCTGGTTTACAAGCTGTCAGTGTCAGTATTCTTGGACTGAGTGAGTACGCAGAAAACCCTTTCCTCCCCAACAGCACCCCTTCACTACCACCACTGGGCCCCAGGGCAAAACCCCCTACCCATGGAGGGGCTAAACACCTTGCTGCCATACCACCGCCACCAGACACACCCAACAGCAGCGGTGGTACTTCATCTTACCACGCAGCGTGGGTGGTGTCACGAACTTCTAACCCCCCCCTGTACACATTTCCCCTTTTAAATTTAAGTTTCTGCACAACCCCCCGGGTCCGGAGACCCCTCAAGTCACCGTGGTTCTGGATCCGAGCGGCTCGGATGCCGACACGGGGGCGGTACGGTCATACTACCATGGACAAGGTCATATTACAATGCACAAGGTGGTAACACAATATACAAGGTCATATTACAATGCACATGGTCATGCTACAATTCACAATGTAATACTACGAGGGGGTGCTGCTAAGTCTTTGGTTTTACCCAGAAAGAAACGAGATAGGATAATGAAATTTTACATTTATTCCACATACTGTCCACTGATGTCATCACACTTCTTACATTGATATTCCAAGTTCTGTAAGCCTAGCAAAAAGAAGGATTTCAGTTGTGCCTCAAACCAGGCATCCATAGCAGCCATGGCATCAGAAATAGTGTGAAATTTGGTACCCTTGGAGTATTTCTTCAGGTTTGGAAACAGATGATAGTTAGAGGGAGCTAGATCTGGTGAATAAGGTGGGTGCTCAACCAGTTGGAAACCCAGCTCTGCCAGTTTTGATGTGGTCGCTTGTGCCGTGTGAGAGGAGGCATTGACTTGCAGGACCAATATTCCTTTGGACAGCTTGCTGCGCCTTTTGGCCTTCAGAGCTGCCTTCAATTGGTCCAAAAGTTCAATATAATACCTTGAATTGATGGTGGAACCCTTTTGAAGGTAGTCCACTAGCAGCAAATGTTCTGTAGTCATCCACTACAAATGGAAGTACAATAGATTGCTAAATAGCAATCTGTTAATGGATCCATTGTCCATAGGCTCCCATGTTAAAAAAAAACCGATCCAGCAGAAATCAGTTTTCCAACGGATCCATTCTAATAGATGACTACAGGACATGTGAATATCGCCTTACAATGCACTTGATCATGTTATGTTATGGTGCCAATCAAGCTTTGAATTCTCCAAAGCTGTAATATGATAACTGTTACGGGGGGCTGTCTGATAATAACCGAAAGGAGTATCAGACAGTCAGGGTCCACCGTGCAAAGACTTTGCTGCAGACTATGGCAGAGTGCAATACCTCTGTTAACTCACAGAAGGATATAATAAGTAAGTAAAGCAATTCCTCCCTTACTTGGAGGGTGTGTGGAATGATCTCTGTTAATAATCACAGAGACAAAGGCAATGTGTGCGAAATGGCACCTACCTAGGTCCGCTCTTCTAGTGGTGCAAAAGAGACGAACAGCAGCGTAAGCCGCACAAAGCTCCTACCTGCGTTTGCTCCACTAGTGTGCGAGGACACGAACCACTAGATATGGCACCTGCCTAGGTCCGCTCTTCTAGTGGTGCAAAAGAGACGAACAGCAGCGTAAGCCGCACAAAGCTCCTACCTCTGTTCGCTCCCCTAGTGTGCGAGGATACGAACAACTGCCAGACGCAGTATAAGGAACGTTACCCTAGCGGCAACGTCCACCTACGAGTAGAATCACAAGGCCCAGCCAGACCATGTGCCTCAGGCACCTGCCTATGTCCGCTCCCCTAAGAGGTAAGGATACGGACAGCAGCCGAAGCTGTAAGGTATAAGAACGCTACCCTGCCGGTAGCGCTCACCTAGCATAGACAGAGGAATGCCTAGAGGAACGCGCACAGAGCGTCTACTCATATGCATGAACCAAGAGGACTGAGCACCATGCGGCGTGTGTCAGGGTCTTATATAGACTCTGTGCCTCATCCAAGATGGAGGACACCAGAGCCAATCCGCTGCCAGAACGACAGGAGTGACGTCATGCTGGCCTATCACCGAGCAAGACGTCAAAAGCACATGACCAGCGACCAATCGGCATAGAAGGTGTCAGAGACATGTGACCTCGTGTCAGCGATGATGTCACCCGCACATGTGCAATGGCTCCAAGATTGGACTTAGTCTCCGGCGCTCGCACATGTGCAGTAGCAAGAAATCTGGTCTTAGTCTCCAGCGCTCGCACATGTGCAGTAGCAAGAAATCTGGACTTAGTCTCCAGCGCTCGCACATGTGCAGTAGCAAGAAATCTGGACTTAGTCTCCAGCGCTCGCACATGTGCAGTAGCAAGAAATCTGGACATAGTCTCCAGTGCTCGCAGCAACCGTAACAATAACCACCAAAAGGGCACTCTGAATGCCTCCTCAAGATCATATTACAGTATGCCTGGTCACCTTACAATACACGTGGCCATTTTACATTACCATGCGAGCTATGAGTTCTCTAGTGCTTAAATATGACATCCACAGAAGTCTTTGAGGCCCAATTGTATCCCTACAAGTCATTAATGGGGTTACAAATCACATGGTCATTGTCATGGGTGTGTCACGTGACAGACAGTCATGTGGTTTCTGGCAATAGAAGGTCACAGTGACTGGCTGCACAGAATGCTCCCTGACTTTCCATTGTTCCCCCTGTCACTATTCATTAGTATAGGTAGCTTTTCTGCTGGATTTATCTCTGTCCCTTTTGGACCCAACAGGAGCCTGACTTCCACCCAGCTGTTGATCATCAGTATTACCTTGGTGTTTAACACCCTTTCCTTTAATGGGTCTGCTACTGGTGATATTTTTCAGTTCCTTCAAGGCTAGGTTGCAAGCTGGTGGCTTGTACTCATTTATGGTATCGTTGCTGAAAATTCTGCTGAACTTTTATATGAGTCATCTGTGGATAAGTAGTTCATGCTTTTCCCCCTGTGTGTCCTACTTATGATTTACTTTAGCGTTTGGTGGGGTTGACTAAGAGCTCATTCCATCCATTCCCTAATTAGGGCCCAGCACTAGGGATACCTAGGGTCTGGTGTCCAGCTCGGCACATAGGTGCAGAACCTAGCTAGGGTCGCGAAGGACTCAAGTGACCAGCAGTGAGTGCAGAACCTATCTAGGGTCGTGAGG
>NC_134362.1:176425341-176460341 GCF_048569485.1 Anomaloglossus baeobatrachus | reverse complement strand
CGCCTTCCTTAGCCCTTGGTGGTTTGGGGTAACCCCGACTTTGAGTCCCTATGGGGGTCACCCAGGGAAGATGCTGAAGCCTCTCTCCCCTTCGTTTGCCGTGTGCTTGTGGCCTGGGCCAGATCACTCCAGCTTCTTGCCTCCTGTGAACTGTGGGCCCTAACTGTGGCTACGTGGCTGCGGCTTTTGTGGTGTTGTGGCGTGGGCTTTGAGAGCCCCACACCGGCAGGTTTAGCAAAAGAAAGCTGGATCTATCTCCGCTTCGGGATCTGCCGCCCGTTTGGGCCTGGTACTCCCTAGCAGTCTCCTTACTTCCCACGCCGTGCTCTCTCTCTAGCTGAAGATGGATTTCGGGTAGCACTCCTAGTTGACCGTTCTCCCCCGTCGGTAGCCACTGCGCGGACGCTGTCAGACTACAGCAGCCCAGGGGAAGGGGTCAGCTCTCCTCGGAGCTCCCTGGACTCTGCTCTGAACCGGCTCACATCTGGGACCTTCACTGCTGCTCCTGTCTGAGCTTCACTTTCCTGCTCCTCACTCCTCCACACTCTGCTGCAGACTCTAGACTGTTTACTCCTCCTTCTCTTTTCCCTTTTGTGCCTGCCTACGCCACCTAGCAACCAGACTCTCTTACCACACCCCTTGAGAGGAGATGGAGGCTTTTGGCCCCCTCCACTATTCCAGTGAAGGTGAAGGCTTTTCCCCCTCCTGGGATCCCCAGGGGTCCTCTCATGGGTACATGTGTGAGACCTGATCACTATGCGCCTGTGTTCCACACCCCGGTCAGCCTTCTGGATTACCTGTATTGTACTGTCCCCAGCATGGGTGCAGTACTCAGTGGTGCCTGACCAGGTCAGGGGCGCCACACTCCCCCTTAGTTATCACCAGCACGTCCTCGGGCTGCAAGACAACATTTTTAAAATGCATAAAACATTAAAACATGGTAAAACATTTTTAAAGCACCAGGTACCATACATCACCACCCTCCACCCACAAGTCCGTTAACCCACCCAAAACCCTTTCACGTTGGCCGCGGCTTCAGCCACTTCTGGCAGGATGTAGAGGCGGCTTTCATGGGCTGGTGGTTTCAGGGTATACCTGGCCTGGTGGATCCGCGCCTTCAGCCTCTTCTGGCAGGATGTAGAGGCGGCCTCCACAGTTGGTGCTGACCAGGTACCCTCTTTGTGGTGGAGAGCCAGGCCCCATAAACAGGCATGCTCTCTGGTCGCAGGTGAGCCAAGGCCCTATATACGGACGGGCTCCTCCTGGTTGCAGACGAGCCAAGCCCCTAAACAGGCTGACTCTGGTGGTGGTGGTGCCCTCTGGTGTAACTATTTACACTGCGAGAGTTTGTGGCTATAGCCAGTTCATAGCCTTAAGGTTTATGGTTTTCTCACACAAGTTTATGTGGGCACATACTTGAACTTTTAAAACGTTGCAAAACAAACTTTCCAACTGGTCAAAACTTGCTGTACTTTACTTGAACTTATGCAGACTCCTCTTCACCAGGGCTTGGGCCTGTAGGGCTGCGGCACCTGTTGGTTTCTTGACCTTTTTCCTCATCTGTAGTGGTCTCATCATTAGGTCTTTGGTCTTTTCTTTCTTTATTACTGTCTTTCCTTTCTTCTTTGGGACATGGTACTACATCTAGCGCGTACCAGCCTCTTTCGCCTCGATGCAGGGTAAACTGTACGGAGTCTCCCATTTTTAAGTTTCTGCCAGGGTGTCCTCTGGGCAGATGAGCTCTCACATCTCTTCTATTGACGAAGATACCTTCTTTGATACCAGGTGCAACAATGAACCCGTATCCTGACTTTAGGCTGAAGTCCTCCACTACTCCTCTACAAAGGGGTCCTCTGACCTGGGCTTTGGACCTTCTCAGGAACCGTTTTTCTTGTAGGTCTCTGGCCGTGACTTCTCTCTGCTCTGAGGATGGCGGTGCAGGGAAAGACTGGGTTCTACTGCGGCGCTGTGTCTTGCGGGCTGGATTCTGCGAAGTGCAGCTTACAAGCTCCCAGGTGAGGCTTTGGGGCAGATCTTCCTCAGCAGAAGGTGTCAGGTCTTCCTCGTCCCAGCGGGAATACGGCAGCATCTCTGGCTCGGGGCATGGATCCACTGCTGGTGGCTCCTGAGTCAGCTCCTCAGTTTCCTGGCCTCCTCTCCCCCTTAGTTCTTCTTGGCACTCCTTTGGTGGCGGTGCTGGGGATGAACTTCCTTCAACAGGCCCAGGCGGGGGACTCTTTGGCGTGGTTGCTGCAGGGGTTGCTGGAATCCTCTTGGGGGTATGCGGAGGGAGCATGTACTGGTCCACCAACCATTGTGGAAACTTGGCCTCCATGTCAGCCTTCAGCTGCCAGTATGCGGGGTCCTCCCCCAGCGTGGGCTTTCCAGCAGGGACCTCTTTGGACTGGGGAGCGGTGTCTGCTCTGGCCTTGCAGGCCGGGGAAAATGGTGATGCAATCTCTTGGCGGGCCGCGCCTGGCATGGTGGCGGCCTGGTCTTGGCGGGCCGCGCCCTGTATGGCGGCGGCCTGGTCTTGGCGGGCCGCGCCCTGTATGGCGACGGCCTGGTCTTGGCGGGCCGCGCCCTGTATGGCGGCGGCCTGGTCTTGGCGGGCCGCGCCCTGTATGGCGGCGGCCTGGATCGGCGTCGCAGCTGCGATGGGATCTGTGCAGGCTGGGCTGGGCGTCGCTGCAGGGACCGGGTCTTGGTGGGCCGAGCAGGGCATCGCTGCGGCGGCCGGGGCTTGGCGGGCCGAGCAGGGCATCGTTGCGGCGGCCGGGTCTTGGCGGGCCGCGCAGGGCATCGCTGCGGCGGCCTGGGCTTGGCGGGCCGCGCCCTGTATGGCGGCGGCCTGGATCGGCGTCGCCGCGCCGGGCGCCTCTTCAGGGGCCGCGGGCGTGGCAGCAGGGGTCGGGGCATCCGGGCCGGCAGGGGTAATACTGGACTCACCCATCGGTGGCAGCATCGGGGTCTGAGTCGTCGCCGTCCGGTCTGGCACTCGTCGTGCGGTTCCCCTCTCATAGGCCTGAACCGCGGCAGCCATCTCCAGAAGTTCCATGCGTTCTTCTCTGATCTGCTCCACGACCCGGGTCTCCAGTCGGTCGCAGAACTGGGCCAGCTCCCGATACCACCAGGCAGCGGAGCCCGGTTCTGGGTTTCTGCGGTCAGACGCCATTTCTTCTGCGCCCTCTTCTGCACGATTTCCCAGCAGTGGACTCGCCGCTGCCTCTAGTAGCAAGCTGTTCAGTTTCCGCTCTGCCTCTTTCAGCAGCTCCTCTCCCAGCAGCAGGCTTCTGGCTCCCTTTCTGTCCCGACGTCTCTGGACGCTTCCGCTCTCTTCACAAGCGAGGTCAGGACTCTGCAGGGGATCTCTGGGTAGCCACACCTCTTCGTGGGCGGTAACTTCTCCCAGCGCGGGCTGCTGTTGTTTTTCAGCGCGCTTTTCATGGTGGCAATATGGCGGCGCTTCCAATTTTTCAAGCGGACCGCCCAGGCACATGGTCACCTGTCTGAACAGGTCTAGTCCTTATCCTGTTCGTGACGCCAGATGTGAAGCCCCGCAAGTATTGTGTCGGTGCATTACCTTCAGGGACTCCACTCAGCTGGATCTTGTCACAGGTAGGAGATCTTCTTCTTGTCGTGACGCCACTCTCAGTATTGCGGCCAGTAGGGACCGCCACTGCAGGTTGAGGGTCGCCTGGGGCTGATGGTGTGTGCAGTTAGTTGGAATAGCCTCCTGAGAGTGAGGCAAGCCCCAGGGCCCGGTGTAGGTGCGTAGTACCACAAGGCGCAGAATGACTCAACACAGGCAGGATGTCTTTCAGGGTTTTTACTCACAGTTGATGGCAGGGTGAGTGACCCGGGCGTAGCTGGGATGAACCAAGTGGGAACCAGGTGTCCTTCAGGCTGACTTGTGAGGGTGACTACTAACTCGCCTTCCTTAGCCCTTGGTGGTTTGGGGTAACCCCGACTTTGAGTCCCTATGGGGGTCACCCAGGGAAGATGCTGAAGCCTCTCTCCCCTTCGTTTGCCGTGTGCTTGTGGCCTGGGCCAGATCACTCCAGCTTCTTGCCTCCTGTGAACTGTGGGCCCTAACTGTGGCTACGTGGCTGCGGCTTTTGTGGTGTTGTGGCGTGGGCTTTGAGAGCCCCACACCGGCAGGTTTAGCAAAAGAAAGCTGGATCTATCTCCGCTTCGGGATCTGCCGCCCGTTTGGGCCTGGTACTCCCTAGCAGTCTCCTTACTTCCCACGCCGTGCTCTCTCTCTAGCTGAAGATGGATTTCGGGTAGCACTCCTAGTTGACCGTTCTCCCCCGTCGGTAGCCACTGCGCGGACGCTGTCAGACTACAGCAGCCCAGGGGAAGGGGTCAGCTCTCCTCGGAGCTCCCTGGACTCTGCTCTGAACCGGCTCACATCTGGGACCTTCACTGCTGCTCCTGTCTGAGCTTCACTTTCCTGCTCCTCACTCCTCCACACTCTGCTGCAGACTCTAGACTGTTTACTCCTCCTTCTCTTTTCCCTTTTGTGCCTGCCTACGCCACCTAGCAACCAGACTCTCTTACCACACCCCTTGAGAGGAGATGGAGGCTTTTGGCCCCCTCCACTATTCCAGTGAAGGTGAAGGCTTTTCCCCCTCCTGGGATCCCCAGGGGTCCTCTCATGGGTACATGTGTGAGACCTGATCACTATGCGCCTGTGTTCCACACCCCGGTCAGCCTTCTGGATTACCTGTATTGTACTGTCCCCAGCATGGGTGCAGTACTCAGTGGTGCCTGACCAGGTCAGGGGCGCCACATAAGGGTTTTTTACCCGTTGCCGGGCTCGGTGATGTCATCATGGGTGGCCCTGCCCGGCTTTGTGGCCCCAAGGTGTACAGTAAAGAAGGGGGGATGATAATGGAGGTCTGTCTCATGATGCCACCTGCGGTAGGCAAACAGGGATTAGCCACCACTGCTGTCGCTGTCCTCCGGGGATGGTGATCGTAGCAGCTAAGGTGTTTTTGCTCCCCACAGGTGGCGCGAGCCCTGGGTGGATGATGAGGGGAGTAGTAATGGGCGGTGCCAAAGCGCGGGGCGACGGTGCCGGCAAGGACAGGCGGACACAGTCTCTGCGGGTTCAACGTTGCTTTTACTCACAGTCCTGGTTTACCCGGGAGATGCCGGTGACCGCCGTGATGGGCCACAGCCGATCCCGAGCAATTCAAGGTCACCGCCAGTGTTCCCACTGTGAGTACTTTCTGGTCGGGGTCCCTCCAATCCTGGTGTAGGTGGAATATGGAACGGGCTGCGGGTGTTTCCTGCACTCTCCGCAGACCCTGGAATCCCGTGTAGCTGTGAGAATCGGGGCAGAGCAGCTTGCTCCAAGCCACGGGTCTTGCAGTGCTCCCAGGAGTGTGAAGGTAGATAGAATGTGCCTGGACTGAAGTCTCGACTGTGCTCCTCACCCCAAGCTATGCCCGGGGCTAACTATGTGTGAAGATGCTCCTTCCCTTTTCCCCAAGTGGTGCCTGCCCCCAGGTGGTTATCCCAATGACCGGGAAAGTCCCATGCTTCGTGATGGCCCTCCCCACTCATCTACCCCAGGCCATCCCCATGGTGGGAAAGCACCTAACTGTGTTTTGTGTGTGAATGTGAGAAACACCAGCAATTAACCTCTCCTTACCTGGGATGAGTACTACATCTTAAGGGAGATGCAGTACCCTGTGGCGACTGAAGCCTCAGGGGCGCCACAGTATGATCTAACATCTTTCTAAGAAACGGATCATGGCACTGGTGGTGATTATTAATGAGAGAGCACTACCATGCTCAGGTGCTTGGTACTCATAAAGAGTAGTTAGACGCTCCGATGGGCTTGACTCATGTACCAAGTATAATGGAAGTCATATGAAACTTAAGCATTTTTCTGGAAGATCTTTCAGATTATACTCGGTGTGACTGATGTGCCAACGGAGTCTGGGGGGGTTACTCGTCACCGGGCCGGTGTAGGGGGGTTTGGTATGTCACAGTGGCTAAGTCCGTTTCCATGACCCCGGCAGTGTCAAGAAATAGGGTATGGTGATGATGGGGATAGTAGTGCTTTGTGACGCCACCTGTGGTGTGCAGCTATGATATAGGAGTTGTTGCTGTAAGGTGTTTCCTGTGAGGGCTGATGGTAGTGCAGCTAGGTTATTACAGCTCTCCACAGGCAGAGCTAGGGTCCACAGGGAGATTGGGAGTAGAAGTCCACTCTGATAAAGGAGCGCGGGGTGCAGGAAGGATTAGACGACACAGCGGTTGCAGTATAAGTTCTTTACTCACTGAGATGTTACCACCTTTGGACTGCCGGATTCCACGATCCAGGATTGTTTGGAGGCCAAAACCGGTGTTTCTTCCTGTGAGTCCTTCCTCCCTGTGTTGTGGTGTGAGTCCCTGGGGCCTGAAGCCACGCGGGGAACAGAGTCCTTGAATGGACCCCGTTCCTGTCCCGTGTAGCAGGCAGAGCGAGTCCGTAGTTGGTGTCGCTCTGTTGTCACTACTCCTGGCTCTATATGATGCTGTGCCCCGACCACTTTGTGTGGGCCAGAAGACTTGAAATCCTCTGCCCGGTGGATTTTGCTGGTGGGACATGAAGTGCCCACCAGCCTAGGACTCTGCACCCTGTAATGTGCACTCGGTCCTGAGGGAGCTAGGGCGCAGCTCTCCACTCAGCGACCATGTTCTCCTATGTCTCACTTGTTCTGTGTCTCCACTCGACTGTCTCTGTGTGTGTCTGTCGCCTTGCTCCCGTGTCAAGCTCCTCACCCCGAGTTCCTGAACTAGTGAGCAGAGGGTCCTCTACGTTAGTGATGGCCATCCCCCAATGTCTCTACCCCACCCCAGTCCCATTGAGAAGGCATCTAACTGTGTGTTGTGGTGGGTTGTGGTGGTTTACCGGCAATGACCTCCTTCGTACCAGAGATGAATACTGTGGCGACTGAAACCTCAGGGGCGCCACATGATGACTCAGGGACTGGCCACTTGTGTGGGGGGTGAACTGTGCTTAATTAGGCCAGATGTATTGTTCCTTTGTTTGGTAACTCAAGTGATGTTAGCCATTGTTTCATATCAGATTGCCCGGAGCCTATTGTCTGTAAAATGTGGATTGCCTCAATCCTTTTGAAACAACTCCTAAAATTACGTTTTAATTATATATCTATTAAGATGAGAAATCTCACAATGAACACCAATATATACAATATAGCAACAAATAACTGACATAAATACCAAAAACCTATACTGTCACGCTCCCCGGCTCCTCGGCCATGCTCCCCGGCTCCCCTGCCTTGCTCACCGGCTCCCCTGCCACGCGTCCCCCGCTCCACAGCCTCCATGCCCCATCACCTGCGGTCCCCAGGCAGCCCGTTCTCCGCTCCCGGCGCCCGTCGGCAACTCTGATCCAGCCCGGCACTCCGGCCTCCTGTGCACCGCTCCCTGCTCTGGCTTCTGGCACCCGGGCCTCGCGCATGCGCATTAGGGCGCGCGCGCGCGCGGTCATTGACCCTCTCTTAAAGGACCAGTGTCCTCCAACAGGATATTGAAGAATCAGGTACAGGGTATATAGGGGGATCCTTTCCAAGTGGGTGGGGCCTGTTCTTCGTGTTTGCTAAGCTAGGAGTCAGGTCTCCTTGTGTCTTGTGCCATACTTACCTATCTCTCTTGTAGAGTCGCTCCTGTCTCGCCAACCGGTCCTGACGATTCCCGAACCCCGTACGGTGACTGTCTGCCATCCCGTCAGTCCCTACCATCTCCGATCCCTGGATCCGTGTGGTGACCCACCTTCTCGCTCCGTTGGTTCCGGATTCTGCCTGACGTCATCTCGGCCTCCGAACCTGAGCTCCGTCACCCGGATTACCTTCAGAGACTCCGTGGTCCCAGGGACTTCTTCACTCCACTCCTCTGAACGGACTGTCCTGCTACCTGTAGTGCTCCGGCTACCGGGCACCTTGCCCTCGGTGAGGTGTTCAGCCCAGTGGATCCACCTCCTGGGCCTACCCGTCCACCTGGTCCTAACAGTAAGAACAGGCCATGGATCCCGCCGAAGCACTAGCGGCCCAGCTGGGCAACTTGCAGCAGGAACTCGGACGACAGCGCGAGACCCAGTCCCGCATGCTGGCCTTCATGTCCTTGGTGGATACCCGCCTGAACACGCTGCAACCAACTGCCACGTCCCTGGCATCTCAGGCTTCTACAGCACAGTCCACGACCACCGTTCCCGTGGCGGCTACCTCGGACGCTTCTAAACTCCGCTTGGCCTCTCCACCCCGCTATGCCGGAGATCCTAAGACCTGCAGAAGATTCTTAAATCAGTGCTGCCTCCACTTTAAGCTGCTTCCGCACCTGTTTGCCTCCGACCAAGCCAAGGTGGCGTTTGTGATGTCCCATCTGGAGGGTGAGGCACTGGCCTGGATGAACCCCTTGTGGGAGAGGGAGGACCCTGTAACTGCTAACATCCAGGACTTCCTGCGGGCGTTTAGAACCACCTTTGACGAACCCGGGCGTGCCGCCGCATCCGCCTCATCACTCTTCAGGCTACGTCAGGGGACCATGACGGTGGGGCAGTATGCCATCCGCTTTCGCACCTTGGCCTCAGAATTGGGGTGGAACAATGAAGCCCTCACCGCCGCCTTCTGGGAAGGACTCTCCAGTCGTATTAAGGACGAGTTGGCAGGCCGCGATGTACCTTCAACACTGGATGCCCTAATTGCACTAGCCACCCACGTGGACCTCAGATTCCAGGAACGATCCAAAGAGGTGTCCCGCGAGACACGTCCGATACGGCATTCCTCTCCTCCGCAGAAGCCCGTCGTACCTCAGTCGGCATCGTCTGGCGTCTCTGTCCACGAACCCATGCAGATTGACCGTCTGAGGCACTCCGAACAACGCCGAGCAGAACGGCTCCCTAAGGGTCTCTGCTTCTACTGCGGAGAGGGCACACACCTGCTACGTTCCTGTCCAGAGAGGCCGGGAAACTCCAAAGCCTAGAGGCCACCCTAGGTGCTGGGACTCTCTCAGACCCGGTTACGTGGACTGTTCAAGTGACAACGAGAGAGACGCGGTTCACGGCCGAGGCGTACCTCGATTTCGGGGCAGCAGGCAATTTCATCCAGCAGGTGACGGTGGACAAGTACCAGGTGCCGGTTACTCCACTCGACAAACCCCTCGTGATTGCCTCTGTAGATGGGAGACCCCTCTCTGACACCATCTCTTGGATCACCAAGCCTGTAGTACTACGTATCGGTGCCCTGCACACCGAGGAAATCACTCTCTACGTCCTCCCGCACATGTCTCATCAAATCCTGCTGGGACTCCCCTGGTTACGGACACACGAACCGTCGGTCAGCTGGCGTACTGGTGAAATTACCCGATGGGGCTCCTCTTGCCACGAGAACTGCCTGAAGTCCATACAGCCCATCCGATGACCTCCGGTTCCGGAGTCCCTACCAGGACTGCCTTCGGCCTATTGGTCCTTCGCGGACGTCTTTGATAAAAAGGAGTCAGAGGTACTGCCGCCACATCGTCTTCCTGTGCCATTGACCTACTCCCGGGAACCACACCACCTCGAGGACGGATATATCCTTTGTCCCCTGCTGAAACAAGGGCCATGTCTGCCTACATCACTGAGAACCTGGCAAGGGGATTCATCCGGAGATCCTCCTCTCCTGCTGGTGCCGGCTTCTTCTTCGTTAAGAAGAAAGAGGGCGACCTGCGCCCATGCATCGACTACCGGGGATTGAACCAAATCACCGTAAAAAATAAATACCCCCTGCCGCTCATCCCTGAATTGTTTAATCGGCTTAGAGGAGCTCGTGTGTTTACCAAGTTGCCTACAACCTGGTTCGCATCCGCTCTGGGGACGAATGGAAGACCGCATTCAATACTCGCGATGGGCACTACGAATACTGTGTGATGCCCTTCGGCCTGTGTAACGCACCAGCAGTCTTTCAAGAATTGGTGAACGACATGTTCCGGGACCTTCTCTACGTCTGTGTGGTGGTGTATCTGGATGATATCCTGGTCTTCTCTCCGGACCTACAGACCCACAGAGAGAACGTGCAGCTGGTACTACAAAGACTGAGAGAGAATCGTCTGTACGCCAAGTACGAGAAGTGTGTCTTCGAGCAGTCTTCTCTTCCCTTCCTGGGTTACATTATCTCCGATACTGGTCTGCAGATGGACCCAGAGAAGGTCTCTTCCATTCTCAACTGGCCCCCTCCTTCCGGACTGAAGGCAATCCAACGGTTTCTTGGATTTGCAAACTATTACCGTCAGTTCATCCCTCACTTCTCTGCCCTGACTGCGCCTCTCTCCGCCTTGACCAAGAAGGGGGCTAATCCAAAGGACTGGTCACCTGCGGCCGACGCCGCGTTTCGCTCCCTGAAACAGGCATTTGCTTCCTCTCCTGTGCTCCACCGTCCTGAGTTAAACCGACAGTTCACCTTGGAGGTGGATGCCTCCTCCTCGGGAGCCGGAGCAGTGCTCATGCAGAAGTCCTCCTCCGGGAAGATGGTTACTTGCGGTTTCTACTCCAAGAGCTTCTCAGCGCCTGAACGCAACTACACCATCGGTGACCGAGAGCTATTAGCAGTCAAACTGGCTCTGGAGGAGTGGCGCTACCTTCTGGAGGGAGCAGTGTATCATTTACACGGACCACAAGAACCTGGAATACTTGCGGTCTGCTCAGCGACTGAACCCACGACAAGCCAGGTGGTCTTTGTTCTTTGCCAGGTTCGATTTTCAGCTCCATTTTCGGCCCGCGGATAAGAATGTGTGAGCAGATGCCTTGTCCAGGTCATTCGTGCCCATGGAACAGGAGGAGGAGACATCCCAGCCTATCATCTGCCCAAGTAAAATCATTCCGGTGGCCCCTGTCACCCTGGCCCAGATACCGCCCGGGAAGACCTACAGTTAGGTCCAGAAATATTTGGACAGTGACACAATTTTCGCGAGTTGGGCTCTGCATGCCACCACATTGGATTTGAAATGAAACCTCTACAACAGAATTCAAGTGCAGATTGTAACGTTTAATTTGAAGGTTTGAACAAAAATATCTGATAGAAATTGTAGGAATTGTACACATTTCTTTACAAACACTGCACATTTTAGGAGGTCAAAAGTAATTGGACAAATAAACCAAACCCAAAAAAAAATTTTTAGTTTCAATATTTTGTTGCGAATCCTTTGGAGGCAATCACTGCCTTAAGTCTGGAACCCATGGACATCACCAAACGCTGGGTTTCCTCCTTCTTAATGCTTTGCCAGGCCTTTACAGCCGCAGCCTTCAGGTCTTGCTTGTTTGTGGGTCTTTCCGTCTTAAGTCTGGATTTGAGCAAGTGAAATGCATGCTCAATTGGGTTAAGATCTGGTGATTGACTTGGCCATTGCAGAAGGTTACACTTTTTTGCACTCATGAACTCCTGGGTAGCTTTGGCTGTATGCTTGGGGTCATTGTCCATCTGTACTATGAAGCGCCGTCCGATCAACTTTGCGGCATTTGGCTGAATCTGGGCTGAAAGTATATCCCGGTACACTTCAGAATTCATCCGGCTACTCTTGTCTGCTGTTATGTCATCAATAAACACAAGTGACCCAGTGCCATTGAAAGCCATGCATGCCCATGCCATCACGTTGCCTCCACCATGTTTTACAGAGGATGTGGTGTGCCTTGGATCATGTGCCGTTCCCTTTCTTCTCCAAACTGTTTTCTTCCCATCATTCTGGTACAGGTTGATCTTGGTCTCATCTGTCCATAGAATACTTTTCCAGAACTGAGCTGGCTTCATGAGGTGTTTTTCAGCAAATTTAACTCTGGCCTGTCTATTTTTGGAATTGATGAATGGTTTGAATCTAGATGTGAACCCTTTGTATTTACTTTCATGGAGTCTTCTCTTTACTGTTGACTTAGAGACAGATACACCTACTTCACTCACTGAGAGTGTTCTGGACTTCAGTTGATGTTGTGAACGGGTTCTTCTTCACCAAAGAAAGTATGCGGCGATCATCCACCACTGTTGTCATCCGTGGACGCCCAGGCCTTTTTGAGTTCCCAAGCTCACCAGTCAATTCCTTTTTCCTCAGAATGTACCTGACTGTTGATTTTGCTACTCCAAGCATGTCTGCTATCTCTCTGATGGATTTTTTCTTTTTTTTCAGCCTCAGGATGTTCTGCTTCACCTCAATTGAGAGTTCCTTAGACCGCATGTTGTCTGGTCACAGCAACAGCTTCAAAATGCAAAACCACACACCTGTAATCAACCCCAGACCTTTTAACTACTTCATTGATTACAGGTTAACGAGGGAGACGCCTTCAGAGTTAATTGCAGCCCTTAGAGTCCCTTGTCCAATTACTTTTGGTCCCTTGAAAAAGAGGAGGCTATGCATTACAGAGCTATGATTCCTAAACCCTTTCTCCGATTTGGATGTGAAAACTCTCATATTGCAGCTGGGAGTGTGCACTTTCAGCCCATATTATATATATAATTGTATTTCTGAACATGTTTTTGTAAACAGCTAAAATAACAAAACTTGTGTCACTGTCCAAATATTTCTGGACCTAACTGTATGTCTCTGAGACTGACAGACAAAAAGTGTTGCATTGGGGCCATGCCTCGAAAATAGCCGGCCATGCTGGTCAGAAGAGAACATGGAGTACAATTGTACGTCACTACTGGTGGCCATCCCTTCGCACAGACGTCGCGTCTTTTGTATCAGCCTGCTCCTCTTGTGCCCGGAACAAGACGCCCAAACACCTGCCATATGGTCGCCTTCTGCTTCTGTCAATTCCCTCCGTTCCGTGGCAACACATTGCAATGGACTTTATTACGGACTTGCCCTTGTCCGCCGGACACACAGTCGTATGGGTCGTGGTGGATCGGTTCTCCAAAATGGCTCATTTCGTCCCTATGGCTGGACTGCCCTCTGCCCAGGAACTCGCTGACGCCTACATACAGCACATCTTACGGTTGCATGGCTTTCCCTCACACATTGTGTCCGACAGAGGAACTCAGTTTACTTCCCGCTTCTGGAGGGCCCTCTGCAAACATCTGGGAGTGGCTCTGGACTTTTCTTCAGCCTACCATCCTCAGTCGAATGGCCAAGTGGAACGAGTCAATCAGATCCTGACCTCTTTCTTGCGTCACTACGTTAATACCCATCACGACGACTGGTCCACGCTTCTTCCTTGGGCTGAATTCTCCCATAACCACCACGTCAGTGAGTCCTCCTCCAGCTCTCCCTTCCATGTCGTTTACGGACTTCAGCCTTCCATCCCATTACCTGTATCTTCTTCCTCGGATGTCCCTGCTGCTGATGCTGTAGTCCGTGACTTTACAATGATTTGGGACTCTGTCAAGACGTCCCTTGGACGTGCTTCCCTGCGGATGAAGAGACACGCAGACAAGAGGCGTCTGGATCCTCCATGTTTCTCTCCAGGAGATCTGGTCTGGCTTGCTTCCAAATACGTCCAATTGAAGCTACCATCATACAAGCTGGGTCCTCGCTACATCGGGCCATTTAAGGTCATCAGCAAAATAAATGAGGTCTCCTACAAGCTGCAGCTCCCGGCCACGATGAGGATACCCAACTCCTTCCACGTCTCCCTGCTCAAGCCGGTTGTCCTTGGTCCCTTCTCCGCTGCTGCCAGTTCTGCTCCTCCTCCTATTGCTGATGATGACATCTATGCGGTAAGGGATATCGTGGCCATGAAGACCGTGCGGGGCCGACAGTTCTTCCTGGTGGACTGGGCTGGGTATGGTCCTGAGGATAGGTCCTGGGAACCCCGGGAGAATGTGGGTACTCCCCTGATACGTGCCTTCCTGTCCCGGTTGCGGGGAGGGGGACGTGGGGGAGGGGGTACTGTCATGCTCCCCGGCTCCCCTGCCATGCTCCCCGGCTCCCCTGCCTTGCTCACCGGCTCCCCTGCCACGCGTCCCCCGCTCCACAGCCTCCATGCCCCATCACCTGCGGTCCCCAGGCAGCCCGGTCTCCGCTCCCGGCACCCGTCGGCAACTCTGATCCAGCCCGGCACTCCGGCCTCCTGTGCACCGCTCCCTGCTCTGGCTTCTGGCACCCGGGCCTCGCGCATGCGCATTAGGGCGCGCGCGCGGTCATTGACCCTCTCTTAAAGGGCCAGTGTCCTCCAACAGGATATTGAAGAATCAGGTACAGGGTATATAGGGGGATCCTTTCCAAGTGGGCGGGGCCTGTTCTTCGTGTTTGCTAAGCTAAGAGTCAGGTCTCCTTGTGTCTTATGCCATACTTACCTATCTCTCTTGTAGAGTCGCTCCTGTCTCGCCAACCGGTCCTGACGATTCCCGAACCCCGTACGGTGACTGTCTGCCATCCCGTCAGTCCCTACCATCTCCGATCCCTGGATCCGTGTGGTGACCCACCTTCTCGCTCCGTTGGTTCTGGATTCTGCCTGACGTCATCTCGGCCTCCGAACCTGAGCTCCGTCACCCGGACTACCTTCAGAGACTACGTGGTCCCAGGGACTTCTTCACTCACTACTCTGAACGGACTGTCCTGCTACCCGTAGTGCTCCGGCTACCGGGTACCTTGCCCTCGGTGAGGTGTTCAGCCCAGTGGATCCACCTCCTTGGCCTACCCGTCCACCTGGTCTTAACATATACCACCAGTAAGCAAGGGGAGCTATCTCTAGTCAACCCTACTCTCGCGCCTACCTTGCCGCGGAGGTTGAAACCCTAATCCTGCGCCGATGGCAAAACCCTGCTCACCGTTGACTATCTCTGTAGGCCCTAAAGGGCCTAACAAGATGGAATATTGTACAGTAGACCACAACAAAATTAAGGTGCATTTGTCTACTGCTAAAAGGTTGGTTTGGGTTTCCCCCCGTGGTCCAGTGGGTCAACTCTACTACCGAACGCTCGTCATCTTCCTGGATCCACTGGCGGTGAGATCGTGACACATTCCCTATTTAGGGTCCAGCACTAGAGATACCTAGGGTTAGGTGTGGAACCTATCTAGGGTGGTGAGGGACCTCAGGGACCAGCAATAGGTTTGGTTAGGGGTCACCATCTTTCCTCTCCCAAGACACAGGGTTTCCCTTCCCTTTTTCCCTTTGGTACTTCCCAGTACCTAACGTGACAGCTGCTTACAGCTTCAGAGGTAGAAACGGGCACCTTGCCTAATAGGCACCAGAACGTCTGCACTGGTTGCACCAATGGTATGTCAGATATAGGCAATGAACACTGATATTTTTATAGTTTATTTGCTACATAACATTGTTACCTTGCTAAAACAAATAGTCTGTATTTTTTTTACACCATTTTTCACAAAGCCTCCTCCAAACGCGCGCGCCGCAACTAAAGCAGGTGACACTTACACCTCACAGTATTCTGCGCGTATCACAGCACAATCTCGCGGCTCAGTGTGACAACAATTGTATCTGCTTTATTGCCTGCGGAGATTATAATACCACACACTTTGGAGAAAATGGAAAGAAAGATATTTGTTTGATGGTCACATTTCACATCGAAAGAAAAGGACAATTGCACTATAGTTTTGCGCAACGTTCCGTCTGACCTGGACACAGAAGATATTCCGCGCAATCTCCTTCAAGCTGATACACAAAGTCTGCGTCGGGCATAATATAATAGCGTGCGACGCGTCTGAAAGGGAAGTTATATGTTACTACGGGAAAACTTAATCACCCTTTCAAGCGTAATTGTCGTTCTTGCTGCTTCTACCCTTTTTATAATGGGCAAGGATACAATTTTCTCATTTTTATTGGTGAAATTAACAAGGTTCTGCAGGTATCCGCTCTCTCTCTAAATAAAGAGACAAGTCGAATACTACTGTCACCTCCTCCAAATTGAATCATCATTCAGGAGAAAATCAGATAAAAATATGCAATTTAGGTAATCAATATCTATCTTCTTCAAAGGCATTTAAAGGAACTTCACAGGATTGGATTTTTTTTTTCTAAAAAAAACCACTTCCACTTTTCACCATGGGTTGTGCTGGGTTGTCACGATCCCTGTGTGCAGAGCATCTTTCAGACTAAAAGATGTTCTGCTGAAATTACAGACCTGACAGTGACATTTTTTCTCTGTGCAGAGCATCTTGCCTTTGGAGATGCTCTGCTGCACCTTCCTGAGTTACTGACTCTAGATTGGTGCTGATTACTCAGGTGTTCCACCATCCCAGTAATTGCTCAGGCTTTTTTACTGAGCATGTGTGGCGCCCCTGAATAAATCAAGGTAGGTGCCACAGGGTACTGCAATCCTTACCTAGGGTGCAGTGCCTACCCCCCATGGTTCCAGGTTCCCAAGTCACTACCATCAGCACAAATCCCAATCACACCTCACATCATAACCTATCGGACACTCCAGTGGGTTGGTTAAGTGGAATAAGGCCACCCACCTAGGGGTCAGACAGACTGGTGGGAGGGAACAAGGCAGAGTAGTGAGAGAACTCAAAGAGTGAGGAGCTGGAGTAGTAGCTCCCGGGGAGCTAGACCGAGGTTGGGTCGCAGACGGTGGTCCGGGACCAGAGGAGTCGGGGACCAGTGGCAGTGACATTGGAAGGGTGCGACGGACTTAAGGGGGCTTTACACACTGCGATATCGCTAACAATATATTGTCGTGGTCACGGTGTTTGTGACGCATATCCGGCGCCGTTAGCGACATCGCCGTGTGTGACACGTACGAGCGACCTTCAACGATCCCAAAAGTGGTAAAAATCGTTGGTTTTGGAGAGGTCGTTCTAAAACCAAATATCGTTGTTTGGGCACTAGCAATGTTGTTCCTCGTTTCTGCGGCATCACACATCGCTATGTGTGACACCGCAGGAACGACGAACATCTCCTTACCTGCATCCACCGGCAATGCGGAAGGAAGGAGGTGGGCGGGATGTTACGTCCTGCTCATCTCCGCCCCTCCGCTTCTATTGGATGGACGCTTAGTGACGCCGCAGTGACACCGCTATGATGCTTAACGCCGGCGGTCACAGCGACGTTGCTGACAAGGTATGTGCGTGTGACACTGCCATAGCGATAATGTTCGCTACGGCAGCGATCACCACATATTGCATGTACGACGGGGGCAGGTGCTATCGAGCACAACATCGCTAGCAAATTCTAGCGATGTCACAGCGTGTAAAGCACCCTATAGTCTAGGAGGACTATCAGCATCAGAAACCCAAAAGAACTGATCGTACCGAGCACGACGGGATACAGGACCCTAGGTCAGGAGCCGGTTCAACTTCCTGATAATTAACCTGGTAGGGAGAGTCTCTTTATGAACTTCCCTAGGAGCTCAGAGATTGAAGACGACAGCACACCGTGGGGGATAGGGCTTTCCAGTAAAGCGGCCCACTAAAATCCCAAGTGCCAGCCATCAAGAGCACAGCTACACTAAAAATATAGTGAGCGGGGCTCCAACAGCTTCAAGCCAAGGGGCCACAACAGAGAACTAACTTGTGCACGGAGGCGGCTCCGGATTACCAAGAGACACCGGTGGGAGCGGACACCTTGACGGGCTCCCCTGTAGAGACTGTGATGCACAGAGTCTTTGGTTTATCTTCAGTGTGACTGTCTGCTTTATAATCCTCATCCAGCACCACGACTACCCACAGTGAGTACCCTGGTTCCCCTGCACCCAGTGCTCCAAGCATCTCACCAAAAACCCTAGAGGCCGGGGCCTTCTCTACATGCGGAGGTATTCCTTCTAGCAGCGGCAGTACTCCCATTACCGCAAGCCGCAGATGGTGTCACGAACTTCTCCCCTGTAAATAATCCCCTTTCAAGGATCGTAGTGGGTGCCGAGACTGGGTCCGGACCCCTCCAGCCACGACCACCCTGGATCCGAGCACCCCGGTCTGTGCCGGGGCGACACACATGCTCGCTCAGAACCTTGCCAGTTGTATTTTCTGGTTCTGCAGTTGTGCTGTTGGCTTGTGTCTCTGCTAGTGTTCTGATCTCTGTTTTCTGACCCCAGACTGTTATTTGACTCCTCTCTGCCCGCTCCTGTTCCGGTTATGACCTCCTGCCTTTTGGCCCCGGACCGTTACTTGACCATGTCTCTGTTTTCTCCCTGAACTTAATACGTGCCCTCCTCGAATTCTGACCCTCGGATTGTTTCCTGATTACGCCTCTGTTTACTCCTTGTGATCCTACGTGTCCTCCTGTTACCAGTCCCCGACTTTCCTGACTACTCTTTCATCTATACTATCCGTAAGTAGTGACTAGCATTACACAGGTATTGCAGCTCAGCCCATTCCATGAAACAGACCTTAATGGCAACATGGATAAATGTGGAGGCTTTTTTCAGAGCCTCTATTGATAAAAATAAGGGGCACCATAACTGTCACACTTCTAGAAGAACCTGTCGTAGAAGAACCTGTTTTACGGCAAATCATCGCGGCTCAACTTATCATTTTAAAGTTATATGAATAGAAATTGAAGATAGAAAACCAAACACTTCTGGATTTATACACACAATCAGGGTATAATATAGAAAGCGCAAACAGCGATTTTACCAGCGATGGAAAGTTTGTGGAGTGAAAAAGGAACGCGGCAATTAGACTCACAATGTGCAATGATTACATTGATATTGACTGAATTATTACCGTGCAGACTCTCTGGGACCCGCAGATGTGTGCTAGGTTATAAAAGCATAATGAACCTGCGAGAAGCCTTTGGAGAGCAAAGAAAAATGCGTTTTGTTTGCCTTTCTACTGCAAAAACGGCCAGTTGTAAACTAAAAAGGGAGAATATTAAATGAGTATATAGCGGTTCGGGATCAGGAAGGAAAAGGTCTTTGAAATTGGTTCACAAAGAATTATTAACAGGGGTATTTCTCTAACAGCGGATTTTTTAGAAAACTTTGCAAAGTTAAAGCCCCGGCCTTTGATCACGCGAACATTAAAGGAAAGATGTTTGTACCACGTTAGCTGTTGTCTTTTTGCATATTCTATTCCACACGGCAAATTCAATATTGATGAAGAATTTACCGGCAGACGGAAGTGGATGGAGATCTACAGTCATAACACAAAATTCAATGAAAAGGCTTCACGGCCCTTCAAAAATAGACTTATTCATGACACTACTGTCACAGGTGACACGGTTATGTGGTTTCTGGCCATAGAAGGTCACAGTGTTTGGCTGCACAGAATGCTCCCTGACATTCTATTGTTCTTGCTCTCAGTATTCATTGTAATAAGTAGTTTTCCTGCTGGGTTCATCTCGCCCTTTGGACCCAGCAGGAGCTCGACTTCCACCCAGCTGCTGATCATAAGCATTATCTTGGTGCTTAAATACCTCTTCCTTCCTTGGACTGATACTGGTGATATTTTCAGTTAATTCAAGCCCTGGGTGCAAGGACATGGCTGGAAAGCAAACTGACATTAACTCTAAGGGGTACTTTGCACGCTGCGACATCGCTAGCCGATTGTAGCTATGCCGAGCGCGATAGTCCCCGTCCCCGTCTTAGATGCGATATCTTGTGATAGCTGCCATAGCGAACATTATCGCTATGGCAGCTTCACACGCACTTACCTGTCCTGCAACGTAGCTCTGGCCGGTGACCCGCCTCCTTCCTAAGGGGGCGGGTCATGCGGCGTCACAGCAACCAGCGGCCAATAAAAGCGGAGGGCCGGAGATGAGCGGGACGTAAACATCCCGTCCGCCTCCTTCCTTCCTCATTGCAGGCGGGACGCAGGTAAGGAGATGTTCCTCGCTCCTGCGGCTTCATACACAGCGATGTGTGCTGCTGCAGGAACGAGGAACAACATTGTACCTGTCGCTGCAGCGAAATTATGAAAATGACCGACACTACACAGATCACCGATTTAGTACGCTTTTGCGATCGTTTACCGGTGCATCTAGGCTTTACAAGTTGCGACGTCGTTACCGGCGCCGGATGTGCGTCACTTTCGATTTGACCCCGACGATATTGCAGTAGCGATGTCGCAACGTGCAAAGTACCCCTAAGACTGGCAAAGGAAAGAAAAATCAATTTAATATTGAGAGTTAAGAATGGAAATGACTCTCAATTCCTGGATCTGTCACAAGTCTAATATAGCAGAAAGACGCCCTTGACATATTCCACTTGAATATATTTGCTCAGCTGTAGTAGATAGTTGAACCCTCAGCTGACCGCAATCTCTCCCAACTGTTCCATATACAGTCATATGAAAAAGTTTGGGCACCCCTATTAATTTTAACCTTTTTTCTTTATAACAATTTGGGTTTTTGCAACAGCTATTTCAGTTTCATATATCTAATAACTGATGGACTGAGCAATATTTCTGGATTGAAATGAGGTTTATTGTACTAACAGAAAATGTGCAATCCACATTTAAACAAAATTTGACTGGTACAAAGTATGGGCACCCTTATCAATTTCTTGATTTGAACACTCCTAACTACTTTTTACTGACTTACTAAAGCACTAAATTGGTTTTGTAACCTCATTTAGCTTTGAACTTCATAGGCAGGTGTATCCAATCATGAGAAAAGGTATTTAAGGTGGCCACTTGCAAGTTGTTCTCCTATTTGAATCTCCTATGAAGAGTGGCATCATGGGCTCCTCAAAACAACTCTCAAATGATCTGAAAACAAAGATTATTTAACATAGTTGTTCAGGGGAAGGTACAAAAAGTTGTCTCAGAGATTTAAACTGTCAGTTTCCACTGTGAGGAACATAGTAAGGAAATGGAAGAACACAGTATAGTTCTTGTTAAGCCCAGAAGTGGCAGGCCAAGAAAAATATCAGAAAGGCTGAGAAGAAAAATGGTAAGAACAGTCAAGGACAATCCACAGACCACCTCCAAAGACCTGCAGCTTCATCTTGCTGCAGATGGTGTCAATGTGCATCGGTCAACAATACAGCGCACGTTGCACAAGGAGAAGCTGTATGGGAGAGTGATGCGAAAGAAGCCATTTCTGCAAGCACGCCACAAACAGAGTCGCCTGAGGTATGCAAAAGCACAATTAGACAAGCCAGTTACATTTTGGAAGATGGTCCTGTGGACTGATGAAACAAAGATTGAGTTGTTGGGTCATACAAAAAGGCGTTGTGCATGGAGGCAAAAAACACGGCATTCCAAGAAAAGCACTTGCTGCCCACAGTAATATTTGGTGGAGGTTCCATCTTGCTTTGGGGCTGTGTGGCCAATGCCGGCACCGGGAATCTTGTTAAAGTTGAGGGTCGCATGGATTCAACTCAGTATCAGCAGATTCTTGACAATAATGTGCAAGATTCAGTGATGAAGTTGAAGTTACGCAGGGGATGGATATTTCAGCAAGACAATAATCCAAAACACCGCTCCAAATCTACTCAGGCATTCATGCAGAGGAACAATTACAATGTTCTGGAATGGCCATCCCAGTCCCCAGACCTGAATATCATTGAACATCTGTGGGATGATTGTGCGTGCGTGCTGTCCATGCTCGGCGACCATCAAACTTAACTGAACTGGAATTGTTTTGTAAACAGGAATGGTCAAATATACCTTCATACAGGATCCAGGAACTCATTAAAAGCTACAGGAAGCGACTAGAGGCTGTTATTTTTGCAAAAGGAGGATCTACAAAATATTAATGTCACTTTTATGCTGAGGTGCCCATACTTTTGCACCGGTCAAATTTTGTTTAAATGCGGATTGCACATTTTCTGTTAGTACAATAAACCTCATTTCAATCCAGAAATATTACTCAGTCCATCAGTTATTAGATATATGAAACTGAAATAGCTGTTGCAAAAACCCAAATTGTTATAAAGAAAAAAGGTTAACATTTATAGGGGTGCCCAAACTTTTTCATATGACTGTACAAGCCTCCACTGCTTGTGTATGTGTTTTCAAGGGGGAGAACAAATTAAGTCACTGCCATAAACCTCTGAAGAGAAATAATTCAACAAGCCCAGTCTTTCTCCAAAAAGACCCTCATAAGAACTACACCATCAGCGGGTCGTCCTACCCTACCAAAATTTGCAGGTTTGACCAACTTTAATCTAATGTGTATGGGCTGTCTTAAATCAAGGCTCAATAGCTGCAAAAATGAAATTTGGAAATTACCATATTTAGCAAAACTGATATAAGAAAATTCAAAATGAATAATAATAGCTGGTAAAATCTTCATAAGACTAAAAAATATAAATAAATAAATAAATAAATAAATAAGAAAATATATAAATAATTCCACCCAATTGTTATCAAGTATCACTACTCTTGGAGTAAGAATTGAAAAAACAAAACCCTTTAATATTTGCAGGACTGATAAAAGAGTCATTGTCAGTATTGTTGTTGGAATTGTAGTCTTTCTGGAAGCTCTAATGCAAATTTTTAAGATTAATCTAGTTAAAAAAAAGGTTTTTATTCCAAGTAGAAAGAAAAAAGCTGAATTAGTGCACGGAGATAAGGAAATGAATGCTATTGAAGCAGAAATAAAAGCAAATTTGGAAGCTGCTACCAGGGTGTAAATATCAGTATTATAAATCAAAATTAAAAGGATTCACTTCAACAACTACAAATCAGTTTCCTTAAAGGCTTCTCCAATTTAAATTATAAATTACAAGATGACCACCTCCAAGCCCGAGACGCTACCATAGACTTGATCTCCATGGCAGGCACTGGACACAATATTAATTCATCCACCACATATCAGATGGCTTACGAGTCGGAATTTACTGAAGCCAATGGGAACTAATGAAAAGGCATTTTTCATGTCTGTTACATTTGACTTAGCACTAAGTTGCTTAATGAATTGCATTTCAGATTCACTTACAGGCTCATTAAGGATTTACATACTAACATTTTAAATGATACACCAGAAGATGAAATATGAGGAACGGCTGGGAGTTGACTTTCATTGCACAGGATGAATTGGTGTTTTAGTGGGATGTGCTCATTTTTATATTACTGGCACCTAAACACTATAAGGACACAGGTTTTGTAACCCCTACATACTACTACATACTTTATGACCTCCCATTCTGTATCCAGTTAGAAGCCCCTCACACTGCCAAATCATGTCTCAGGCTTTGCACTGAAGAAGGGCATCACCTCAAAACACCTTGTCTGAAAATCCAGATTCTGGTTTGGCTTTTATCCTAAGTCATACGACAATGCTTGTTAAAGGGTCAGTATTGATGGTAAGAATTGCTACTTACAATTCATCACGCACAGTACTTCCAACACATCCGTCACTGCAGGCACAATACTTGAACAAGTCTTTTACAGGACATTTAACTTTAAAACACACAGTTTTCCTCTAGGTTGCTCCATCATTCCTGTTACTATAGCTGTTGTTTGTCTGTCATCCTCCTTAGTGCTTGGCACCACGGTTTCACATAACAAAGTCACAGAGTCCCGCATGCCGATGATCTCATCCCACCCTCCGATACCCATTCTGTATAACTGTTTCGACCACTGTCGGACAAAGCTCATCTACTGTTCACTCAGATCTATACCAAGCCTCTACTTGAGGACTGGTACCACTGGAGTCAGTCAAATGACTGGGAAACCTTTCTAGAGTTTGGGCCTGGGACTCACTACTTCTGGACGGAGGTGACCCTGTGCCACCCCTGCAGCAGTCGAACTGCTCGGATCCAGGGTTTCTGTGGCTCGAGGGTTTCCGGACCTGGGGGCTTGCGGCCACTTCGAAATGTAATGGGGGTGGATTATTTACAAGGGAGAGTTCGTGACGCCACTCGTAGTTCGCGGTAATGTACCTCCCAGTGTCAAACAGCCGATCTGCTCGGATCCGGAGCCGTGGTGGCTCGAGGGGTCTTCGGACCCGGGAGGAGTCGTGCGGACACTCAAATTTAAAAGGGGGGATATGTACAGGGGAGTTAGAAGTTCGTGACGCCACCCACGGTGCGCGGCAAGTGGAGCATCACCGCTGCCGCTGGGAGCGCCCGGTGGCGGTTGAATGGCAGAAAGGCGTTCAACCCCTCCGTGGGTAGGGGGTTTGCCCCGGGGGCCTGGTGATGGTAGTGAAGGGGTGCCGTTGGGGAGGAAAGAGTTTTCTGCGTACTCACTCAGTCCAAGAATACTGACACCGACAACTTGTAAACCAGAATTCTGAGCACTGCTGCAGCAGGAAGGGAGCACGCGTGGATCCGTGCCCCTTGGTGTTGCTTGTTAGCCTGTGACCTTTCCGTGGCACTTTCTTCACTATTTGGACCCTGTAGTGTGGAACTAGTCGGGTCCCACTCACCCGTATGGCTAACGGAGTGAGCTTGCTTTCGGGGTTCACGGTTGGGATTTTCTGGACTATGTTTGGGAAAGTCCTATCCCCTCGTTGCGCTAGTACCCCAATTTTGAAGCGGGTGGAGGATGAAGACTTCACCCTCGTCGGGTAAATTACCGGGATGCGTGAAGCTACTTCCCGGCCTAAAGTCCACGTACCCTGCTGTGTCCTTGCCCCTGCCTGGAGATGGCTCAAGGCCGCCGGCTACCCTCCTCGGCAGATCCGTGCTTCTTGACACGATCCCCTGCGACCGGGGTTCCAGCTCCTACCAGGCCCAGACCAACGTCTGCCACCTAGTATTTACAGGGAGCCCAGCTCTTGACCTCCTCTCTCCTGCTCCTCACACTTCTCACTCTCCCCTACCAACCCCCCAAGTGGGTGGCCCTATTCCCTTCAGGCCCCCCAATGGCGTGTCTGGTGGGTGTGGTGCAGAGTGTTCCTAGGGTTTTGACTGGCTCTGCTCTTAGCAACACCGAAGGACAGGGATCCGTAACCAAGGAGGATTTGGATACTGTGCAGAAGGGCAGATTGCAAAATACCAAAATACCCTGTGACGACCTGATAGTCCAGGGCGTCACAGTAAGGGGAGTACCGCCGCTGCCGATGGGAGTACCCGTGGGAGATAGAGCAGTTCAGCCAGATGATGTTCCCTCCATGGGTAGGGGAGACCCCAGGACTCTAGAGAATAGATGGAGGATAATGTGGTGCTGGCTGTGTGGGCAGGCAGGACGCAGGGAGCACAGTGTACTCACTCAGGCTGTGTGGATGTTGGTGCGACCATTAAACAGACTCTGACACAGAAGTAAACCAAGTCTCTGGGTGCCACTGCCACTCTGGGGAGCTCATCCGGGAATCCGTCCCCGCTGGTATTGCTTAGTGCTCTGGAGTCTGCCTCCATGCACATGTAGATGTTTCTGAGTGACCCCTCGGCCTGAAGCGGTCGGGGTCCCGCTCCCTATATTTAAATAGGGAAGCTGTGCTCTCGATGGCTGACACTTGGGATTTCAGTGGGCCGCTTAGGCTGGAAAGCCCTATCCCCCTCGTTCTGTTGATGCCTTTGATCTCTGAGCTCTTGGGGAAGTTCATAAAGAGACTATCCTCCACAGGTAAATTACCAGGTTGCGTGAAGCTACTCCCTGATTTAGGGTCCTGTACCCTGCCATGCTCGGTAGTGGTCCGGTTATTGGACTTTCCAGTGCCGACCATTCTCCAAAACTAAGTCTGGGCGTCCTTCTCCAATAGCCTGCGACCGGGTCTCTGACTCCACCGGTCCCAGACCACCGTCTGCGACCTAACCAAAGTCTCCCAGGGAGCTACAACTCTCTCAGCTCCTCACTCTTTGAGGGCTACACTAAGAACTCTAGGGAGCTGCTAATCCCAGGTCCTCACTCTTTGGGTGCTACCACCGAACTCTTTGTCCCTCGCACCAGTCTGCCTGACCCCTAGGCGGGTGGCCCATTTCAAGCTAGACCACTCACTGGTGTGCCTGACAGGGTGTGGTGTGAGGTGTGGTTAGGATTTGTGTGCTGATGGAAAACAATACCAGAGTTAGGATCTCAGAACCATGGAGGATGAGTTCTGCACCATAAGAGAAAGGAGTGCAGTTCCCTGTGACACCCTGATAGGGTCAGGAGCATCACAGCCCTATAACCACTCTCAATGTGCTCTGTTCCCAGGTTGACGCTGAAAATCAGGTCAAGGATGCCACAGATACCCACTTTCGACATCCTAAGGTATCTGATGGACTTCTCCTTCTCGCTATACTACCCACTAACACAGCCATCTACAGTAACTACTCCTCCTCAACTGACTAAACTCGCATGTTGTCAGGCTGTATCCTGTAGCTGGCTCCTCCCCCTGTGGGAGACCCAAACAGCTTAACTGTTTCTTGCCTAAGTCCTCCTGTCACTAGGCAGAACCTATTCTCTTTACCAGGTAGCAGTACCTAAGCAGGCCACTAGCTGGCCACACTTACTTTATGCATAACCACATTGCTTACAGAAATATAATTCATATTATTATGATTCAACAACGATCGGTGTCTTCAGGGCAGGGACACACGGACTTAAGGGTGCTTTACACGCTGCGACATTGCTAACGATATATCGTCGGGGTCACATCGATAGTGACGCACATCCGGCACCGTTAGCGACATCGCAGCGTGTGACACCAATGAGCGACAATCAAAGAGCGCAAAAACGTGAAAAATCATTGCTCGTTGACACGTCGTTCATTTCCTTAATATCGTTGCTGCTGCAGGTACGATGTTGTTTGTCGTTCCTGCAGCACAACACATCGCTATGTGTGACACTGCAGGAGCGCCGAACATCTCCTTACCTGCGTCCACCGGCAATGCGGAAGGAAGGAGGAGGCGGGATATTCTGGCCGCTCATCTCCGCCCCTCCTCTGCTATTGGACGGCTGCCGTGTGATGTCGCTGTGATGCCACACGAACCGCCCCCTTAGAAAGGAGGTGGTTCGCCGGCCAGAGCGACGTCGCAGGGAAGGGAAGTCCGTGTGACGGGTGTTAGCGATGTTGTGCGCCACGGGCAGCGATTTGCCCGTGACGCACAACCGCCGGGGGCGGGTACACTCACTAGCGATATCGGTACCGATATCGCTGCGTGTAAGGTACCCTTTAGTCACCCTCTTACACTCGATTGAGTATCGAAAATTCCAAGCAACCTGATGCTCGATGGAATACCTAGCAGTGCCAAGCATGATCAGCATGATCACCGGTCACTAATGTTCAAATCTTAAGAACAGCTGCAAATTTTAATAATCAGTAAATTGCAAAATTGCTTTGTTTCACAGGCATTATCCAACAATATCTATCTGGAATAACCCCTTGAAGTTTGACGTATATTTGTTCGATCAGTGCAATACAGCTGCCATATAATGCCGCCACGTATTGCTGGTCAAAATCAAAGTAGGCATTGTCTAAGGCTAAGTTCACATTTCCGCTAAAATCTATCAGTCACAATCCGCTGCTCTTGTAAACAGCGGAATCCGTTTAGCGGATTCCGCTGCTCCCATAGACTTGTATGAGCAGCGGATTGTGACTGATGATGCTGCGTTGCACCCTCCGCCCGACTGATCAGTCGTGGAACGACTGACCACCGGGCGGGGGGAACGCAGCATGTAACGTTTTTTGAGCAGCGAGATCCGTCGGATTTCGCTGCGCATGCTCTCTGGCTCCCTGCACACGTCACCAGCTTTGGTTGGTTACCCGATATTTACCCTGGTTACGGTGCAAGGAGCCAGCGCTAAGCGGTGTAGGCCCGTAACCAAGGTAAATATCGGGTAACCAAGGTAAACATCGGGTGCTTTGCTGTTACCCGATATTTAGGCTGGTTACGTGTGCAGGGAGGCCGACACTTCCCCGCTCGGCCCCGCCCCCTCCCGCACTTCGCACATGTATGTACACACACACACACACCTGTCCCCAGCCATGCAGACAAGCACTGACACCCTCGTCTGGCCCCGCCCCCTGCTCGGCTCCGCCCCCTCCCGCACTTTGCATGTGCACACACACACATACATACATACATACATGCACATACACACACTCACTCACACATACACTCACCTGTCCCCAGCCATGCAGACCGCAGCACTTCTACTGACATCCTCAGCGCCTGGCCCCGCCCCCCCGCTCGGCTCCGCCCCCTCCCGCACTTTGCATGTGCACACACATACATACATACATACATACATACATGCACATACACACACTCACTCACTCACAGATACACTCACCTGTCCCCAGCCATGCAGACCGCAGCACTTCCACTGACATCCTCAGCGCCTGGCCCCGCCCCCCGCTCGGCTCTGCCCCCGAACTCCGCCCCCCGCACACAACGGAATCCGACAAAGAATTCTGTTCTTTGTCATCCGTTGTACAGCGTTGAACAGCGCATCAGTCACATGCGTCAAGCGACGCATGTGACTGATACAAATCAACGGAAATGTGAACTTAGCCTAAATTGGATAAGCTATTTAAAGGGGTTGTCCAATTATTTTTTACTATTAAACAGTTTAAAGGGAAGCTTCTAAAAGAAACAAAGGAGACATACTGTACTTCCCTCCAGAGTTTGCCCTCTGCTCCAGCACCGCCACTTTGACCATCACTATTGGATTGGAAAAGATTATGTCCTGACTCCTGACTTCTAATCCCCAAACCCTGCAGAAAATCAGTAGCATCAAAGGTCAAGTGTCTGGTGGTCTTGACATCATCTTTTACCATTCCAACGAGACAGTTGGAGTGGCAGCACTTAAAAAAGGGAGGTAAGCACGCCCTCTTTCCAACTGCTTAAAGCGATTGTCCACTACTAGTGTGCCGCCCCCGTGCCAGCAAAGGGACGTATTTATACGGGATTGGTTGTAAAATATCTGTGACGCCACCCATGGTGTGTGGTGAGATGTAGCACCACCGCTGCCATTGTGGGGCTCCCGGGGACGTTAGGCTGGCAGATGGATGTTAACCCCTCCATGGGTAGGGATGGATGTCCCGGGGCCCAGTGTCTCTATTCTGAGGATAGTGAGTACAGGGGCTGGCGCACCTGGCCAGGCCGGGGATGTTACTCACAGTCGAATAAAGCACACAAGTCCTGTGGTAAACCAAGGTTATAGTGGTCGGCTGCCACAGACGGGTGTATCTGATCCCACACCTGGGTTGGTAGTCAAAGGACTTCCCGGTGTGAAACGCGGGAGTCCGCTCCCGGTCCTTTGATTGGGAGCCGTGCCCGTCTGACACTGACCCTTGGGATCTACGGGCCCTGGCGGTTGCTCTATCCCTCTCTGTGGGTGGTTGTCTACTTTTTGGGACTTAGGTTGGGACAGGACCTAAAATCCTGTCCTCAATTGGTTAATTAGTTAGGCCGTCGGTGCCGGTCCTGGCTTCAGGGTCCAAGTACCCCCTCTGTGCACACGGTTTCCGGGTCGGTTTTCCAGTGTCGGTATCGGCAGGTTCCAACCTTGTCCTGGTCCACCTCGGTTCTCCGTAGCTGCCTTCCCGTCTCCTGCAGACTCTGGCTACCGTCTGCCACCTAGCCAAGGTGTCAGGGCTCCGACCCTGGCACCTGTCAGCTTGCACCTCCACTCCCAACTTCAACTAACACTTAACTGGCTGTTTTCCCACCCCGGGCTCTCCAGACCCCTAGGTGGGCGTTCTCTATCCGCCTGGTCCCGCCCACTGGTGTGTCTGTCCTTCCCTGAGGGGGGTGGTCGGCTGATTTAACCCTTCGTGGGATAGGTGTTGTGCGGGGGCTTACATGTACATCTACCTGGTTTTCCAGGGCGCTACATTAGGACAACCCCTTCTCATTCCCCATGTGCACCTACATAAAAATAAAAAAAAGCCTATACTCACCTCCGGTGCCGGAGCTGTTCGAGTGATGTCGGAACTCATATTCTCAGGTCCGACATGACATTGTTATGACCTGCGAGCCTCGGGAATAATCAGCGCAGGCTTCCTTCTCACCACCTTCAAACTCAACAGTAATTAATGAGGCGTCTGTACTGTGGCTACCGCTCACTTCCTATTAGTTACTCCTGTGTTCGAAGATGGAGAGAAGGAAGAAAACGCTGATTGGGAGCAGTACTCCTGTTTCATAAGAATATCACATGTGCCCTGGGAAAGTGAATTCCTTGATCGCTGGAACCATGCTGGCATGGGAGGTGAGTATAGGCTTTTGTCTGACATGGAGAATGAGAAGGGCCTGTCCAAGTAGTGGATGACCACTTTAATTTAAAAAAAGAGTCCATAAAGCCCCGTTAAGTTTTTGAAGAGGTGATGTCTTGAAGACAAACTCTGTCCATAAGCCTTGTTAGGTCCTACGGGCACCATTGTGCATGGTTGACCACAGCCTACGGCAGGGGTAGGGAACCTTTGTACTGCCGGGGGCCATTTGGAATTTCCTACTAACCTTTGGGGGCCGCACAACATTATCAACTTGAAAAATAACCCAGCTATATTTGGCCAAACGATTAATTAACTCACCCCTACTGTGGAGACAGGAGCTGCTTCTGTTTGGTGTGACTGTGATGTTCGGTGATATTGATCATCTTGCTTCTCACAGCTGCTTTTCTAGGTTTGTCTCGGTCTGGAGATGCTGGGGGCATATAGATCACAGGAGGGGCTGGGGTGCATAAATTACAGGAGACACTGGGAGTACACATCACAGGAGGGGCTGGGGCATATATATCAGTAGGGGGGCATGGACAGCCTTGGCTGTGGCAAACACAGCACTAGGTGGCTGCACGGACTGCACTAGGTGGCTGCACGGACTGCACTAGGTGGCTGCACGGACTGCACTAGGTGGCTGCACGGACTGCACTAGGTGGCTGCACGGACTGCACTAGGTGGCAGCACGGACTGCACTAGGTGGCAGCACGGACTGCACTAGGTGGCAGCACGGACTGCACTAGGTGGCAGCACGGACTGCACTAGGTGGCAGCACGGACTGCACTAGGTGGCAGCACGGACTGCACTAGGTGGCAGCACGGACTGCACTAGGTGGCAGCACGGACTGCACTAGGTGGCAGCACGGACTGCACTAGGTGGCAGCACGGACTGCACTAGGAGGCAGCACGGACTGCACTAGGTGGCAGCACGGACTGCACTAGGAGGCAGCACGGACTGCACTAGGAGGCAGCACGGACTGCACTAGGAGGCAGCACGGACTGCACTAGGAGGCAGCACGGACTGCACTAGGAGGCAGCACGGACTGCACTAGGTGGCAGCACGGACTGCACTAGGTGGCAGCACGGACTGCACTAGGTGGCAGCACGGACTGCACTAGGTGGCAGCACGGACTGCACTAGGTGGCAGCACGGACTGCACTAGGTGGCAGCACGGACTGCACTAGGTGGCAGCACGGACTGCACTAGGAGGCAGCACGGACTGCACTAGGAGGCAGCACGGACTGCACTAGGAGGCAGCACGGACTGCACTAGGAGGCAGCACGGACTGCACTAGGAGGCAGCACGGACTGCACTAGGTGGCATCACGGACTGCACTAGGAGGCAGCACGGACTGCACTAGGTGGCATCACGGACTGCACTAGGAGGCAGCACGGACTGCACTAGGAGGCAGCACGGACTGCACTAGGAGGCAGCACGGACTGCACTAGGAGGCAGCACGGACTGCACTAGGAGGCAGCACGGACTGCACTAGGTGGCATCACGGACTGCACTAGGAGGCAGCACGGACTGCACTAGGTGGCAGCACGGACTGCACTAGGTGGCAGCACGGACTGCACTAGGTGGCAGCACGGACTGCACTAGGAGGCAGCACGGACTGCACTAGGAGGCAGCACGGACTGCACTAGGAGGCAGCACGGACTGCACTAGGAGGCAGAACGGACTGCACTAGGTGGCAGCACGGACTGCACTAGGTGGCAGCACGGACTGCACTAGGTGGCAGCACGGACTGCACTAGGTGGCAGCACGGACTGCACTAGGTGGCAGCACGGACTGCACTAGGTGGCAGCACGGACTGCACTAGGTGGCAGCACGGACTGCACTAGGTGGCAGCACGGACTGCACTAGGAGGCAGCACGGACTGCACTAGGAGGCAGCACGGACTGCACTAGGAGGCAGCACGGACTGCACTAGGAGGCAGCACGGACTGCACTAGGAGGCAGCACGGACTGCACTAGGAGGCAGCACGGACTGCACTAGGAGGCAGCACGGACTGCACTAGGAGGCAGCACGGACTGCACTAGGAGGCAGCACGGACTGCACTAGGTGGCATCACGGACTGCACTAGGAGGCAGCACGGACTACACTAGGTGGCATCACGGACTGCACTAGGAGGCAGCACGGACTGCACTAGGAGGCAGCACGGACTGCACTAGGTGGCAGCACGGACTGCACTAGGTGGCATCACGGACTGCACTAGGAGGCAGCACGGACTACACTAGGTGGCATCACGGACTGCACTAGGAGGCAGCACGGACTGCACTAGGAGGCAGCACGGACTGCACTAGGAGGCAGCACGGACTACACTAGGTGGCATCACTAGGGAGACACAGAGAAGTCTGGAGGAGCATAGACATCAACAGGAGGGCACAGACAGCAATAGCAAGTTCAGAGCACTGGGGGGTACATAGTACTGAGGGGTGGCACACAGCACTGGGGAGCACGGACAGCATAAGGGGGCACAGACAGCACTGACCGTGGCATGGACAGCACTGGTGGCAGCATGGACAGCATTAGGTGGTGCGGACAGCACTGGGGGGGCATAGACATCACCCAAGGGGTACAGACAGCACTAGTGGAGCACACACAGTACTAGGGGGTACACACTGTACTAGGGGTGTACTCAACATTAGGGGGTACACACAGCATTAGGGGGTACACACAGCACTGGGGGGGTACACACAGCACTGGGGGGTATACACAGCATTAGGGGATACACACAGCATTAGGGGATACACACAGCATTAGGGGATACACAGCACTGGGAGGTACACAGTACTGGGGGGTACACAGCATTACCCCGCCCATCAGAGCACACTAGCACAGGCCGGGGTTAAGCCTTGAATGTATGGGCTGCAATCAGGTCCTGGAAGTCAGGATCTGGATAGAGCCCGTACATTCTAGCATCTACCCTCAAGGCATCAGGCAGTGAGATTTAAAGGGCCGGCAGCCGGGAAAAGCGCGGCTGCTGCCAGAGCACAGCGGTCCCTGGGAATGTGCCTGGGGGCCGCATAAAAAGTCGTCACGCCGCGGGCCGGAGGTTCCCCACCCCTGGCCTACGGTGACAAGAGCTAATCCAGGATTTCGTCATTTTTAAAAGGAGTTTTTATGAAACAACTGTCAATGTCGTCTCCCTTGGAGATTAATGACAGCTTTGGAGTCTCTGTTATACCATCTGAGACTTTTTACTTTTGTCATACACAGGGTTGATATCAGTTTTCTTGCTAGCAGCAAGCTCATTACCTCCGCTCAGGTGTATCAGCCTATAAGCACTCCCAGCCTGGATAAATACCCTCTGCTCCCAGCAGAGGGTGCCAGTTATTCAGAATTCATTCTGGATCTTGAAGGATATGTTTGCTGCTGCTATTGTCTGCTGTAGAAGCTATCCCATTGTTTAGTTACCTTCTCATTACTTTATTTACCTTCTGTGCACCTTCCTGTCCCTTTGGTGTTTGGTTTTGGTTAGTTTTGTTGTCCCTATGTCTGTCTTGTTGTCAGAGGGGCTTTTGTGACTACTGTCCCGGCCCGTCCCTTGGGTGGTGGATATAGAAAGTGTAACATCAGGGCCGTGAACAGGAGATAGGAACACGCTGGTGGCTCAGACCTCACTACTAAGTATTAGCTGCAGCTGCTGTTGTCTGGTGTGGAAGTTATCTCGTTGTTTAGTTACCTTCTCTTTTCCTTATTTACCTCTTGTTCACCTTTTTATTGTCCCACTGGTGTTTGTTTTTGGTGCGCATGAGTTTTGTTGTCCCCCCGTGTGTTGTCGGTGGGTTTTTTGTGACTACTGTCCCGGCCCATCCCTTGTGGAAAGTGTAACATCAGGGAAAGGAAATAGGGACACGAAGGTGGCTCAGACCTCATTACCATCAAGTGTTCCTCTTGTTTGCGAGTCAGATCAGGGTGCTACCTAGTCTGAGGGCCAGATTAGTGGTCCCCATGCAGTCACATCATAGTCACCACCATGACAACAACCCCTTTAATACAGAAAATAATGAGCAAAGTACATTTTTATGTCCTGGAGGTCTATATACGGTATATAACCGGCAAACTACTCTAACTAATTTGACTTCACCTTTCACCCGTAGTGTCTGCCTTTGTGGAAAAAAAACCTTTTTTTTTGCATCTCATTCTCCGCGCCTCGCGCCGTTTGCAATTTACACGTCAAAGTCTTCCTTTCTCCATTATTAAGTTTGGCTTTTTTGAAGTCTGGACAGGAGATAAAACATTTTTCCATCACGGTAAACAGTCTAAACAAAGATCCGTAGGAAAGTGGGAATTGTGTTGAAAGGGGGTGATAAAAAATAGCTCCAGGCTTCATATTCGCACATTGGAGGAGCCGGAGTAGCATTTCCGTACGACGGCCCAACTCCTGCTGACAACCTTATATCCCCTATTACATTATTTACCTCTTATAACATAACAATCCATTAACGCTCCTCCAAGTCTTGCTGTTTTTTCGAGTTCAAGGGAAAAAAAAAATAAAAAATTGCCGGAGCCGAATTCTCGGCTGTTAGTGACTCGTTAATATACTGCTCGGTAGAGATCATTATTAAAGACAGATATGTGGCCATTACTCCATGGCTCATTTTCTGCTTCAGCTCCTGGATTTCTAGGGTATTGGTCTCCAGTGAAATTAGTAAGGAAGGCGCCAATATTCGCTTTATTGGTAGAGTTGGTTCCCTGTTGTCATCTCGCAGTTTATGTCTTTTAGCCGCCATAAAGAATGCAGCGCGGCTCTCCTCGGGGCTCCTTTCAAGCAGGATGGGGGTCTTGGCGGCCAAGAAAGATGGATCGTCAAGAGTTAATGATAGACCCGGTCAGCAATCAAACGACCGTCCGCCGCGGCTACATCTGTATTCTGTTTAAACATGCTCAGCGAGAGAAGAAGAAGAAAAAAAATAGCTTTTAACACATGTTCTGGGCCGAGGCTGAGAGTGTCAGCCTCTAAATATACAAGCTTAGGTTTGTACATCAGAAATATAATGAAGCCTTGAGAGACACTAGTCTGCCAGGGTTTTTACGGTGAGATCCAACGTTGCATTATCTGATGCGTTTATAGAACACAG